>NC_138150.1:31800352-31962852 GCF_964199315.1 Orbicella franksi | reverse complement strand
ACAAGTTTCTTCGTCGCTGTGGGAAACCAGTGGTGCGCAGAACATTGCAGTTTAACAAAAAAGACCACCTTCTTAAATTGTATCGCACGAGATGACACGTCCACGAGACATTATTCACCTGTCATTAAAAAGAATTATTATTTCTTTTTTCAAAGTATTCTGCTTGGCATGTGTTCATAGAAGTAGAAGACACTATTTTATTGTGTTGTGTTAATTACAGAGGGAAGTCACTCTCCGCGCCACACATGACAGCAAAAGGAGAGATATAAAAGGTGTCACAGAGGCGTTTGAAATTGAGTTTTTGCCACGAATTTTATTTAGTTATTGTTTTCAAAAAAACTGAAGGTTTTCCTGTTTTCTTAAAAAGTGTTTCCTGAGCCTTTTCACATAAGCACCTCACTCAAATAAGCACCGCCCACAAAGCAAAACAAAAAATAAAAACTCTGTATGTCATTTCAAAAGAGAATCGTTTGGATAAAGTCAAGGGTAATTAAGAGGCCGGATTAATTGTCAAGTATATCCTGTTCATATTCTACACCAAATAAAGTGTAGTTTGCACTTATTTATGTGATATATTAGCCATCAATGTTTGCGGCAAGTTTAAGGCATCGGCGTATTTACCGTGGTTTCATTTAAGTTGACAACAGCTAAAGAATATCCAATTCGACCGTACTATTTCATTATCTAAGTCTTAATTCAATACTAATGCATTAGCTTTGGGGCTATTTTAGTGTGATTGCAAATAATTAATTGAATATCTCTGTTTGAATGAACAGTGCTTTTTCGATAATGAATGTAGTTAGCAGCATATCAGCTCAGTCCTTTCAATGGGGTTCAACTTAAGTCTGACAACGCGGGTGTCAAATGCTTGCGGCTTTCACAAAAACGAACTCATAACAGCATACATCCTTAAACTGAGTCAAAGATAACAATGCTATTTAACTCACTAGCTTGAAGAAGAGTTGATCACATTACGCACGAATTACTATTTGTGACGTAACAACTGATAATTGTGGGATTAAAGGAAAATGATTTGTTTTTATTCTTCTTCGACGAGCTCTTTCTGGAACGCGAAGTTGTGGATGACGTTTACATTTTGCAGCACTGCGTTTAACGGAAAACCATTTTAATAAGTTTGCGCCGAAATGGGGGAAGAAGAATGTTCTCGATATACATGGCTAATATAATAAAGTATCGTCGCTTAAAAGCCTGGGTACCATATTGTTAAGATTGAAGCACTCACTCTTTACAACCGTTCTCAAGCAAACGTCCCCATTGAACCAAAATTATGATTAAGTACCTTCACTTATACCAAAAATGTGCCTAAAGCACCATCATTAAGATATTAAGCAAGCTGTTGAAGGAAGAGCAAACTGTAATTAATTTCAAGCGATATTTTTCAAAGAAAAAAACTGGTCTTCTCAACCTATTTTATTCAGCGGCACTTTCGATAACACTGGCCCCTTTTGTAACATCAGTTCACTATTAGAAACTTTAAACAAAACCAGATCATCATTTTCCGGTCTCCATCGATGTAGATGTGTCTTCTGCGTCAGTGACACTTCGAAGTCAAGACCATAGCCGTCTTTAAGATATGAACCTTTCCCTATGCTTAAAAGAAATTTGAAGTTATAGAAACCTGAATAATTCCACGTTACTGATGTAGAAGATCAAGTTGTATTAAAAGCGCAGAGCTGTTTCAACCATCCTATAAACCCCCCCCCCCCCCCCAGTTGCATCGACATCAGATGACACAGATTAAAAATACAGGAAGGTAAACATTGCCGTTCTCAACATGTAGCTTGGGGCATAAAACATACTGACCTGGACCTCTGTAATGCCCGAGGAATAAGATGAAGGGACACCTCAAACGTCCGTGATGTAATGAGCGCAAACCTGATTTTTCGTAGTTTTAAGGACGACAGGAGTTACTCGTCAGCTAATGATTGGTACGCAGGAGAAGGAAAGTTGAAATGTACCGAAATTTACTTCAATTTTACTTGGATTTCATGAATTCATTTTAAAACGTCAAAAATGATTTCTGCACCAATAATACTTCTTTTGGAACAGAATTAGCGATTTTCCTTTCCATAAATAAGTGGAATAATTTTGTTTCAAATACTTCAGATTTGGATGTCAGGATTGATTTTAATTAATTATGAGAACATTCGGAGGGTTATTCGGAAACTGAGAACAAAGAAGGCATTGTCGAATTCTACTTGACAAAAACAATTGCGTCGCGGATCCAAGTTGACAGTGGAAATTGGATATTAACCAAAACACCTTGATGGGGTAATTGTTTCTCTTATAATTTCCTGAATATCTATCACACCAAAACGTTTCTGTTGGATAATAACTAACTGTCACGGGCCAACCTACACTAGAACACAAAACTAGATTTCAATTTATTTTCATCAGTTTAGTTTTACGATTGCGAAAACATTGAAAAAGAATTTTGGTTTGTATATTCATTTCACAGATAGGTGACAGAATTGTTCAGTAAATGATTTTTAAATCACATGTTAAAATTACGGGTTCATAGTAAATGATGCATGTGCTTTTTTCAGGTAACATGCGTTGCAGTGACGGTTCACTCTTTTGTTTCAAAACGGATTTATTTATTTATGCGTGAAAGTTATATTCTTTTGCCGAATAAGATTACTGATTTTGATTTTGATAGTTAGCTTAATGTTGATTTTAGGTTATTAGAAAAATAAGATAATTTTAATCGAAATTGTGTTTTTGATTCAGTGGAGAGATCGTGAAAATCTAGAAAAGAATTCAAGGCAATCTCATGTTATGGATTAATTAAAATCTGGTTTCTCTATTGACTCACTAGAAAGAGGTTCCCCTAAGAGGGGTGAATTCAAGGCAATCAGCTGAAACAATAGATGACAATGTTCAGTGCCGGTCAGAACAAGATCTATACTTGTGATTCAAAGGTTAGTCCTTTGTTTCTTCAAAATACCGCACGCAAATCTTTAATAGTTTATAAGAAATTGACTTAGGCATTATATAATATACTAAAATTTACAGGGAAACTTGCGGCAAAAATGAAATGCAATTATATTGTTTGCTTAACAATTATGAAGTTTCCTTTGTTGCAGTGAAACAAATCATCTTTTTTCTAGCTTTCAATGATGCCTTGCTCAGCTGTAAATAACAGGGTACTTAGTGTTGACGCCAAACCTTAACACGTATAGTGCTTAGGCCTTTTTTTAAAAAAAAACACACATTTGTACATTTTCTTTGGTACATATTTTTGTTAAAATTGGACAGATCTGGCTTAAATTTAAAAATCGTTTCTCGCGCGCTTCGATGCATAACACAGTCCAGTGAGAGAGAAGTGTATCTAAAGTTCGTATTGTCTACTCCTGAAAAATCTAAGGAGGCTAATAATTAAACAGTGGCAGAAACTAAAATAGCGACGAAATAACAGGAAACAAAGAATTGCATATATACTTACAGAATCGCTTGTGTAAGATTCGTTGCCCGCCCAAGTACAAAACAACAAAAGTCCGCCCGCCGTGTTTTTCTGATCATGAGGAACGTAATTACTTGCATCAGTGATTAAAATAAGTCAGCAATTTCTTAGCAGTCATTGCATATTTCAAGGACAAAAATTCTCAGTGCAACTTAATTCGGATCTAAGGAGCTCAATCGCAAGTGGAAATCAAGCATTTTAGATCCCTTATGCAAATAGTCGTTAATTTATTCAGAATGAGCCGAGGGTACCGATGTGATTGTGTCAGGTGCGTCAATCATTTGATTTGATTGCTCAACCCTTACTTTGGATTTGGATTGGCGCTTGCAGTAAAAACAAACTCGCTGAGTTCTTTGATAAATGAAGGTGTTACTGTTTAGAACGTTTCAGAAGCTTGACCTTAACCCTGCAAATATTCGAAAACAGGCCTACTCTACTAAGTCACTGCATGCCTGTTATTGCTTTAAAAAAAACAAATTACTAAGCTTTCATATGAACCTAGCAAATAACCTACAACAGCTTGAAACCTTATACGGAAGGTCTGAAATCGTTTCTCATCGAAGACTCAGAATTTGTTCTTTGCCCCATTGTAGTGAAAAACTGAATACAAGTCAGTCGAACCACTTGAGTATGGAAAGTAATTCACATTTGTGCTACGTTTGATGATTGGTTTAAAAACCTCGCGAACCTTTCTCATCCAATCAGAAATCAGTAAAACCAACACCAATTGCGACTCGCTTACACACCATTTCCCGCACGTTCAATTTACGAGTACTTATTTATACACCTGTAATGAAGGCGTGGTGGCTTCATGGTTAGTGCGATCGACTCCGGGTCTAGCGGTCCGGGTTGAAGTCCTGGCCAATAATGTTGCGTTTTGTTCTTGAACAAGACGCTTACTCTAGCAGTGCTTATCTCCAACCAGGTATACAAATGGGTACCGGAAAACTTAATGCTGGGAGTAACCCTGCGATGGAGTAGCATTCCATCCAGGAGGGAGTAGAAATACTCTTAGTCGCTGCAAGCTACGTAGAAAATCGAGGATAAGTGCCTAATGGTGAGTGACCTAATGGACCACCTGGCTCGTATGCAGACTTAACCTGCCTCTTACCTCACCTATTTACACTCATATGATGAGAGAGGCAGGGAGAGGCTTTGTGTTCCCAGGAAAACTACAATGTGACCGCTGACAGCACACAATGCGGAGTCCTAAGCGCTAACCATTAGGCCGACTCACACAAGTTTACCAAGGTCTGTTAGTAAACAGAAATTGAAGTAACTTGAGTTAAAGCTTGAAATAAAGCAAGTGCTTCCTCCCCACCCTTCGCACTTACTAGCGGTAATAAAAGGCCCTCCTTCACTCGGCCTCGCACGTTTTGTTAGGCAAGGAAGGACCCATATTCTTTCTCCCCTCGAACTCGCTCTCGTCCTACCCTCTCGTTTTGAGCACTTATGGGGTCTCTACTAATAAAAACTTCTCTTTTCCTTTCAGGTTTTGCTTTTACTTTATTTTACTGAAAAAATGTCTGATACTGTACATGTAATTAATCGTAAAAAATTGAAAGCGTATGGAAGAAATCTTGAGCTATATGTTTTTAGCCGTGTTCATTAGCTGTAAATGTGATCGGCTTTTAGCTCACCTTCCTTGTCTGATTACAGCTAAATGATCCCTGACAAAAGCTACATTGAGATTTAGGAGGTCAGCACCCGCAAGCTGTGTAAAAGTTAGACACAGCTTGTGTCCCAGGACCTGTAATCTATTTCCATTCTTTTCATGATCAATGATTAATCGTAAAAAATTGAAAACGTATGGAAGAAATCTTGAGCTATATGTTTTTAGCCGTGTTCATTAGCTGTAAATGTGATCGGCTTTTAGCTCACCTTCCTTGTCTGATTACAGCTAAATGATCCCTGACAAAAGCTACATTGAGATTTAGGAGGTCAGCACCCGCAAGCTGTGTAAAAGTTAGACACAGCTTGTGTCCCAGGACCTGTAATCTGTTTCCATTCTTTTCATGATCAATTGAGACAAACCGATTTTGCGCTACCTAGATTGGTCCTAAATTATGGAATAAACTCTCCAGTAAGGAGAAACTTGCGGAGCTATGAAGTCTTTAAAAAACCAGGCGGCCCAAATAAAAAGGCATGATCTATCAGGCAGTACCTGACTGAGACCATTAAGTGTACTTAAAAAATTTACAAATCGACTGTTTCAGTAAGTTGTGACTACTTTATTTTCACAGCTACTGTGCTAGAAAGTTCCAAAATAATTACGATAATGACAATGCCACGACGGTAGATGTGCCAGGAGTGATAAGAGAAATTACTCGTTAAAATCGAATACTATCTACAATTGTGAGAAGAATTGCATGTAGTACAGCCATATAGCTGTGTTGATTGGACTGCGCTGTTAATTCCGTGCCTGACTTTCAAAAACTCTTCATTGGGTAAATGGCTCGACCACCGCGTTTTCGGCAACGAATTAAGGCCCATAGATGAGTCCTAAACTGTCCACTTTGAAAACTATAAACGATAGGATTAACACAAGAATTAAACACAACGAAAGCGAATGCTACTCCGTGATGAATTGCCTTTAACGTGAACACGCCAAGAAAGCCAAGTAAGTAGATCATGAGCTCAGGACCCCAGCACAGGGCATAGATTATTGTCACTGCAATCACCATTTTCGTTAAGCGCCGCCTGTAGCGGAGCAGTGCCTTCTGGGTAACCTCTGTGGTGTTGTCTTTTGTGAACCAAAGACGATAAATGATTCGGTAGTACAATGATCCCATGATTCCTATGGGTATGATGCCGGCCACAAGAGACCATCCCACGGTGTAAATCTTTGCGTAGATCGCCTTCGGCCAGTGATGTCCACACATTTGGGATTCTGTTATGTAAGTAGTTATAAAGAAACCAGGACTGGCCCAAATAAGACCTAACGTCCAACTGACGAATATAAAGATCCTGAGCTTGTCATAAGTAAGTTTCCCGCAGTGGCGATGTGGAACAATTACGGCGTAGTACCGCTCGATGCTAATACCAACTAAATTAAAGATGGAACATGTAGCACCGACCCAGCCCAGTGTTCCACCAGTCACGAACTTGCAGAGGAAATTCGCTGTAAAAGGCTCAACGCGAGAGAGCGTCGGCTCGACGATAAATTGAATGCTGGCGAAAATCGCGACAGTCATGTCCGAAGCCGCTAGGTTCACGAGCAGATAGTTGATTGACCTTTGCATGGATTTGTTTCGCACAACAACCACAATGACCATAGTGTTACCAACCAGGTTGACCGCGATCAGTAAAGAGTAGGTCAGCGTCAGGCCGAAGTATAGTGTATCGCTCATCTTTGTTTCGCCTGGTAATAAAAATCAAGTAAATATTAATCAATAAATAGATCACTAAATAAACGGAGGGCTTCGGGCTAAATTCCGACAATTCTGGAATACGAATGATCAGTGACTGTCGGCTTCTCGGATCCTCGTTGTAATTTCCACTTGTGTCACATAAAAGCCTGCGCTCGTTCTCTAATCAGTCGGATTTTTGCAAGTGTAACATTATATTACTATTAATTATTATGTATTGCTATTGCAACTATATTATCGTTCTTGCTAGATTACAATGCAAAGCAGATACAATGAGAGACTACTATGAATAGAGTCGAAAATGGAAAATGGATCTCGTTTCATTACATATGACTGTATTCTCGAAGCGAATCACGTTTTTTATTATTGTATTTTTTTTTTTTTCTTACGCAGTAAACCTCCCATGCAATAATTGGCGCTTCTGCTGTACGCTCATAAACTTAGTTTTAGATTATTCTAGCATTCATTTTGTCAGTGAATTAATCTCAATAGCAAGAGTTATACGACCAGTAAAATGGCTCACAGTGTTCGAAAATGTTGACGAGAGACAGCAAAAACAAGCCATACTGAATTGCACTTGATAGAAATTATACCGTTCCCGTGTATATCCGTGTTAATAACATTCATTCAAGCAGCCTGATTTTGGAGCATTTTGTTCTACCATAGCCGTTTAATCATGGTGAATCAAAGTGGAAGAATTAAGCCTTAAGCTACAACGTAGTACGACAACTTCTTAAATTCCATTCATTACAGGAAGCAAATTTGAATGCCATGGTTAATAAACTTTTCAGTGACTAGACTATTGTTTTGTTAAAAGGGAAACAATTTAATGCTTTAATACTTACGTTCTGATCGCTGCAAAGGAAAGATTCAAGGTTTTGAACAGCACAAGAACGCCACATCCTATCTTTAACGCGGCATAAAAACAATGTTCACAGCTCCACGGAGCACCTGCCAGCTGAACATGAGAATCACACACACACTTTTGGAATCAGCACTCGTGATGTATTTACAACCTGAAAATTACTCTAATTAAAAATAATGAAACAGAGAATATACTTTGTAAGGCAAAAACAATATAGTCTAGTGGAACAAACTCACTCTGTAAAGAAACCGTGGAGTCAGTGATGAGAGACAAGATTGACCAGGCTCTATCTTGAGTGGCATCCAGTCGGGCCCTAATCTTTGTTGAGGGCTACATTCGGCAAAGTTAAGCAGTGGTGTCAAAAATGGTAAACAAGTTACTATTCTAAAAAGGTAAGTAAACTAAAAGCGATATTACATGGCTCTATATATGAAGTTGGAACTTTTATCTCTACCGAACTTAATTACGATAATAATTTATATAACCGCGCAACATACGCGGCTATGCCAATGTTATTAAAGAAATGAAAAGAAAAAAGGTTGTGTTGGGGTTTTTACTCAGATAAGTAGAGTAGAAGTAATATATATCAGCCAATTTTCAATTTTTCAACTTCTTTCTTTTTTTCCCTTTCAGTAAATAAACTTGAGCACTGTTGCGCAGTGTATTCGTGTGCTTTTTTGGAACAGCTTGTAAAACATTTTATACGTCCTTGATTAAACCGCCCACGCGCTCGAATTAAGCGCTCCTGCTACTATACTAAACACCCCCACCTACCCCCCTTTATACAATCATGAATTTTAAAATATAAACCCGATTATATCCTTGAAAGGCGGTCGGATTGAATGTGCGATATGAAAGATTGATAAATAAACAAAAGCAGAAGTAAACGAAATAATTAAATTTAATTATTACCACATGGTTTTTAACCAATAGATATCGCACTACTCAGTACCACGCGACACCCGGGGTAATTTTCAATTTTCTCATCCTGCTTTATAATAAACGTTTGTCTTTATAAACCTCAATGCTCCACCTCTGACCCATTGTATAAGGAACAACCAGCTGAGAACATCACATTTTGCTGAGATATTCAAACAATACAAAATATGGCGTGAAAATCTCCTCAAATGACAAAAATCGTCTTGGATGCCGTTCCTTCAACTTTGAAAATTAGCACAAGATCAATCATAAAGGATTTTCCTCACAGACGCGTACTTTGAACATTAGACTCTCGTGCCCAGAGCCCGCGCATTTTCGGTCAGGGGTGATCGCTGCAGTGCGATTGTGGTCACACGTTCAACTTACTTCAATAACGATTTCTGAACATGCGTAGAGAGATAAACCGCTGTAAATAATTCCGATTTCTCCCAGAGGTTTCAGTTTTTTTGTGCGACCATCTCTGGGAACAAAATTGACCGTCGGTCCAAATCACAAATTGCCGCACATGCGTAGAAGGATGCAACAAACTCTTGAAGTAGTGCTGTACTGCTGATAGAGTGCTTTAATTTTTACATACCACATCATTTTATATATTTATTGTACAACTCCAATTCACATGTCATTTCTCAAAGGGAGGGTGTGAAACGCAGAGCTGTGGGATCGTACAATTGATCTGGAGACCCTACGATGGATTAGCATCCCATCCAGGGAGGAGTAGAAATATTCCTAGACGCTTCATGCTATAGAAACCGAGATAAGCTCCGGCTGTATGATCCACTTGGTCCGCCACAGACTTTGTACTATATTGATCCGTAAGAAATCGAACCGTACATGTCTTGAGACGATGGATTACTGATCGTAACGACATTGGTGAATTCATCATAAAAGCGTTGCTCTAGATCTTGGAAACCACTGTAACTTGCTTCGTTCAAAACGTGCTACTCGTAACAAGTATGCGAAGATACTCTGCAAGCTACTGGCGGAAAGTACAGAGAATACCACCTGGTTATTAAATCATTCTTTCACATCCACAGCGCCAATCCTTATACAAGTTTTCTGCTGATAATTTATTTTGTAACTAGTAGCTGTTAGTTTTTCTGGTAATAGTCAATTTATTACATATGCTGCTTTCTTGTTTTACACATAACATCCTTCAGCCTGGTTCACACTAGCGACATAAGGACATCGACATAACGACATAACCAAAAAAATCAGTTTTATCTTTATGTCGTTATGTTCATGCTGTTATGTTGCTAATATGTCATTATGTCTACATGTTCACACTACAAACATAACGTCCTTTTTATGTCGTTCGTGACGATGTCGTTATGTCGTTATGTCGCTAGTGTGAACCAGGCTTTATACACGCAAACAGTAATAAAACATAAAAATCATAATATAAATTGAAATGGTTTCACTTGTTTGGTACAAAAAGCCGCTGTATGACGTCATTTGACGTCAACTGACGTCAACCGACGTCACCCCGAGGCCTAATGTCATCATATTGCTAGCTGAAGCAATACAGTGAAACGGCGACAAAATAAACCTCTTCGAAAATATATTTGGCTCAAGTCTCTGCAATGACTCGTTAAAATTTTCAGAAGTCAACATAAATATTTTCGCAGCAGGATGGTTGTCGTGTTTCAATTTATAGCTCTTGTACTTCAAGTAAAGGTCTGCATAATTTTAAGGAAGCAAAACATTTCGCTTTTTCCTCCATCACTCGCTATTTACTCGCAGCAAAGTAACAAACTATATTTAAGAGTTACGTTACCGCATTATGCTAAATACTACTTTGCTTGTGGCACAAACTCAATGACTCAGTAAATAGATCAAAAGAATATTTTTAGGGCAAAAATGAGTCAGCAATCGGAATCATCACATGAAAAGTAACGGCAGTAAAAGTTTTGTAATCCGTTCCTTCCAGTATAGAAATCTTTAAAAACCCATCATCAAATCCAGACCTTTCGATAAGAAAAAATATAAATTCTGTTTATTTTCGCCAAGTCAAAATGCATTTTTAAACAATTTATTTATTTATAAAACTTCCGCTTTCACCCCTGGTAGAAATATCAGAAATGTGCATGACAACATCACAAAACTCTCAGAGACTAAGCAAAGATCATTTTGGCATGAAGATGGCAGCCTTACTTGAGCCAGCTGAAAATTCACAACACGCTGCTTCCAGTAAAGAAATTGTCAGTGGAGATTTTGTTCCAAAAGCGACACTTAACCGGCCATGCGACCTTATTTTGGTGGTTGAAGATGGCAAAGAATTCGAAGCTCACACACAAGTTCTTTCAAAGGCGAGTCCTTTCTTTGAAAAGCTGCTGAAGAGTAACATGAAGGAGTCTAACGAGAGAACTGTTCAACTAGAGATGTTCTCCGCGTCTGTTATGGGAGATGCACTGCAGTTTATGTACACCGGTCATGTTCAGATATTGGATGAAGACAGCGCCCGAGACTTGGTTATTGTGGCTGATTATCTCTTTCTGCCCAAATTAAAAGTTATCGCTGGAGGAGTTTTAGTAGAGAAGTTAAATATTTCAAATTTTCTTTCAACCTACTATTTTTTGCAAAGATACCAATGCGACGATTTTGTTTTCAAGGCCAAAAAGTTTATTCTTGCAAACTTCAACACTTTATACGCATCCAACCAGAAAGAGGTTTTGAGTATGTCGAACGAACAACTCCTAATGTTTATTTCAAGTGACGAAATAAATGTTACCGCCGAAAAAGACATTTTTTACATCATTCTTGCATGGGTTGATCATGACAAAAGCAAGCGAAAGAAATATTTCCCCGAGTTATTTCGTCAAGTTCGACTGCTTTATGCCTCGCTTGACTTCATACTCAGTGACGTTGTATCAAATGATCTCGTGAAAGACAGTGCAGGCTGTGTGAGTCTTGTTAGAGATGCCTTGATCCTGATTGAGTCTAAACGCTTCGATAGTCTTGCCGTCACGCCAAGAAAGTCACTTCAGGAACCGGTCATTGTAGCCTGTAGTTCATTTACAGGTCAAGATATGAAGTGTTATTCAATTCGTGAGGATTGCTGGTACAGGTCCGGCGAGATGACATTTTGTTTGGATGACAGCCATCTTGTCCCTTGTCATGGTAAAATCTACGCTGTACACATTGCAACGCCTCAGCAACCGCACGCTTGGCATGGTGGAAAAGCATTCAGGTACAGTGGAATGGAAAGTTATGACCCAAACTCTGACAACTGGAAGTCATTACCATACCAAGACCACAGAGATTTAAAGCAGGTATTTCTTGGAAGTGATGAAGAAATGTACGCTTTGATGTCTGAACCGTGTGAGGAGTGCCACGAATTGACTCACCCATATGGAGAATCGAGACCACACTGGGCCCACTGCCGCAAAGAAACACATCTTTCCTTCATTACGAAGTACAAACCCGAGTCAAACTCGTGGGAGGATGTATCCTCATTTGATCATTTGAAATTAAGGCACGATTTTTGCATTGTAGCCAAAGGGAATTTCATATACTTTATAGGCGGGGCAGAATGGCATAAAACTGGTTACACGTACCTCGCTGATGTGGAAAGGTACGATCTCAGCAACAACCAGTGGGACAAAGTAGCTGACCTGCAAAAGGCAAGGAGTTGTGCTACCGGGGCTGTGGCGCACGGCAAGATTTTCATTGCTGGTGGAGTTAATCACCTGGGGAAAGGGCCTCAAGGCTGGCGATGTGAAGCATTCGATGAACGAACAAATGAATGGCATTTTATTCCAAGCTTTAAAATAGACCCTTGTGCGAATCCAAAACTCTTGTCTGTGGACGACAAGCTGTATGGTCTGCATACAACTACCTGGTTTAAAAGATTTGTTCCACATCAGAGACAGGTCGAATGCTATGACCCGGATACCAGAGCATGGAACCGGAAAATTGTAATACCACTGGATCATGTAAGTCACTGTTGTTCAATGAGAATTAGCCTCGAACTCCTCCATAGTCAAATGAAGAAAGACGACATGACATGTTATTTTCCTGATTATTCAAGGGACGCGACACGTCCTGTTCATTATCCGCGCGGCGTATCTTTCTTTACCACACAAGAGTCTGCGAGGGAGAAAAGGCGGCAGAGAAGGCGGCAGAAATGCATCATATTGTGACTAAGCTGGTAGCTTAACAACCTTTACGAGTGCCTGCCTTTAAAAATCAGACAAATTCTTAATTTCGCGGCAAGGGTCGAAAATTCGATTTCGCTCATATTCCTATGGTAGATAGGCTAGGGTATGACAAAAACTACTGGATAGTTTTTTTGGCAAAATATCCTTTTATTTCATAGAAATATGCAAATTACCAAATTCCGTTAAAATCGTCATTTGACGCACCATTTTATTAAACAAGTTTGAGAGCTTCGCATGCAAAACCACATCATTCTTCCGTCTTTAAAACACTAAAATATTTTTGTTCAACGTTTAATTGTGTACTGGGTTGATTTTTGGGAATGTTGCGGTTTTTGTTGGGTGTAAAATAATTAAATTTCGAAGACATGTATTTCATTCACTTAAAAGTACTTCGTAAAAATAATTGATTTTCACCATGTGCGAAACCTTCAAATGGATTACGCTTCAGGTAGTTGAATCGCAGAAGGATGGTCTACAGATTCCTGTAAAAATTTCTTTGGGCAAATGATTGTGAGCGACGCGAGAGCTTTTCAAAGTACGTTAAAAATGCAGATATTTGACCGTCTGTCGTCAAATTTCAGTTTACGGGTTAGACATATATTTTAGCACGCGCCACATGTCTTGAGCTATATTAAGTTGAAATAGACACAGAGCTGATAATTTCGAAATGTTCCAACCTTATTTGCTGTAAAAGGCAGGTCCAAACGCCGATTTGACGTGTTTCCGTCACCATTCGTCGCACATAAAGCAGAAGTTTGCTTTTGTTTACACAACGTCCGATGTTCATCGCCAACTGTCAACTTATTTAATGGTCGAATATCATGAATCTATGACCCTCTTTCGACATGTATGATCACCACTGCATCTAAGTCAAAAACGGCTAAGTGATTTGTAAATAGTTGCTTGCTTTGCACTCCACCAAAACATTACGTTTGATCATCGTTTGATCTATTGCTGCTTGAATCCTTGCTTGCAGCGGTTCGTTGTTTGTTCGTCACGCAATGCTGTCACCCCATTTTAGGGGCTAGGGGTAGGACAATTTCTATCCTAATACGTAACGGTCCGTAAGGCTTGGAACCACAGGGAGCACACAATCTTGTTGAGTAGGAAGAGATTAAATTAAGCAATGAAAAGAATGAATAGTTAACCATTGCCCGTGTTGTCATCTTTTACTAGACAACCGCTACCTGCACTCCCTGCGTAAATACTGTAACGCTAAACTCGTACCTAGGTCTTTTCGCGCTGTGCAATTATTTTTGGTTTACAAATAATACAGTGGGCTACCCTCGGGGAAATGGGGGGTGGCCGCTTAATAGGGGTTGGCAGCTTAATAGAGGTTTGTGTACCTTGAATGCTTTTTCACTATCGGGTTATAAATTAAGCTAAATTTCTTAGTAAACATGGAGTCAATTCAAGACAATCATGATAGACGTCATTCTCGGAGACTCTGGGGCAGTTAGTGGGGGCGGGGAAAAAGTCTAAAAGGGTCTTCGCCCGAACTTTTTTCTCACCCGTTTAGACTTTTCCCCGCTCCCAATAATTGGCCCTGGGTCTCCGAGAATGACGTCTATAATGATTGTCTTGAATCGACTCCATGTTCACTGAGAAATTCATAACCCGATGGTGAAAAAATATTCAAGGTACACAAACCTCTATTAAGTGGCCAGCCCCTATTAAGCGGCCACCTTCCATTTCCCCGAGGGTAGCCCAAAAATAATTGCACAGCGCGAAAAGACCTAGGTACGAGTTTAGCGTTACAGTATTTACGCAGGGCGTGCAGGCAGCGGTTGTCTAGTAAAAGATGACAACACGGGCAATGATTAACTATTCATTCTTTTCATTGCTTAATTTAATCTCTTCCTACTCAACAAGATTGTGTGCTCCCTGTGGTTCCAAGCCTTACGGACCGTTACGTATTAGGATAGAAATTGTCCTACCCCTAGCCCCTAAAATGGGGTGACAGCATTGCGTGACGAACAAACAACGAACCGCTGCAAGCAAGGATTCAAGCAGCAATAGATCAAACGATGATCAAACGTAATGTTTTGGTGGAGTGCAAAGCAAGCAACTATTTACAAATCACTTAGCCGTTTTTGACTTAGATGCAGTGGTGATCATACATGTCGAAAGAGGGTCATAGATTCATGATATTCGACCATTAAATAAGTTGATAGTTGGCGATGAACATCGGACGTTGTGTAAACAAAAGCAAACTTCTGCTTTATGTGCGACGAATGGTGACGGAAACACGTCAAATCGGCGTTTGGACCTGCCTTTTACAGCAAATAAGGTTGGAACATTTCGAAATTATCAGCTCTGTGTCTATTTCAACTTAATATAGCTCAAGACATGTGGCGCGTGCTAAAATATATGTCTAACCCGTAAACTGAAATTTGACGACAGACGGTCAAATATCTGCATTTTTAACGTACTTTGAAAAGCTCTCGCGTCGCTCACAATCATTTGCCCAAAGAAATTTTTACAGGAATCTGTAGACTATCCTTCTGCAATTCAACCACCAGTAGCTTAATCCATTTGAAGGTTTCGCACATGGTGAAAATCAATTATTTTTACGAAGTACCTTTAAGGTGGCCGAACACAGTTTTCAAGAGCCTATGCCTAATTCACCATTACTTTTAAGCTATTTATGCTTTGGCGCCCGTGTTTTGCAAGCGTCAAGGTTAACCACAGAAGGGTTTATTATCGCATTTTGGCTAAGGTGTGTGCTGTTGCCATGGCAACGGGGCTGGTTAAAAACAAGGCTTAAAAAATGGTTTTTGTTTATTTAAAAAAAAATCCAGTCGTTAGATTCTTTTCATCATTTGCCCACTACGAATTGACATTAAATCCCTTCTGTCAACACTGTTCTAATAAAATTTTGACATAGGCGATTTTCGTAATTCGCCGTTAACCGTTTTCACTGCATGTTCTGTATTATTAAAAATTCCCTATGTCAAAATTCAAATTTTTCGCGATAAATCATTCACGTGGTTTCTGAACTATTTTTTTGCCAAATTTCTTGAAATTCTAACGACTGGATCGTTAGAAATCGGCATGTTTCTGCAAAAGCAATCGGTCTCAATTTTTCGAGCAACTGCGCATGCGCTGCATTTAACTGGGTTCTTTCAGTAACAAAGAAAAAGCTGAGAATTGCTGGGTTCTTTGCGTCGCTACCTTTTCTAACATATCTTTGTAATAAAAGACTAAAGCCATCAATATACTGCGTTCAATAATAGAGAAAAATAGCGCAGATAGTGCGGGTGTTGAGTAAATAAAATGATCGCTCTGTTGACGGCATGTTTGTTTTTGCAATCCTTGTGCGCGCGCTGAATTGCATCAGGAAAAGCGCGCGCGAAAACTGTGTTCGGCCACCTTAAGAGAATGAAATACATGTCTTCGAAATTTAATTATTTTACACCCAACAAAAACCGCAACATTCCCAAAAATCAACCCAGTACACAATTAAACATTGCACAAAAACATTTGAGTGTTTTAAAGACGAGAGAATGATGTGGTTTTGCATGCGAGGCTCTCAAACTTGTTTAATAAAATGGTGCGTCAAATGACGATTTTAACGGAATTTGGTAATTTGCATATTTCTTTGAAATAAAAGGATATTTTGCCAAAAAAACTATCCAGTAGTTTTTGTCATACCCTAGCCTATCTACCGTTAAAATATGAGCGAAATCAAATTTTCGGCCCTTGCTGAGTTATTTTCCAGATTTATGGACAGGGACTCTTAATTTCTTTATATTACTTTTTGGTCAAAAATACGTAAGGTACTTAATTGTCAACTAAGACTCCAGTCGCGTCCCGTTGTGGTTGTTATTAGTTTCTTTTCATTTCTCTTCTTTTCTTTTTCCTTTTATTGCTGTTCTTGGTCACATTCCTTTTCCATGCAAGTCATCTCTAGATTGATAAAAACGAACATTTTCAAAAAATCCAGCCTTTATTTATGCTCTTCTTGGAGCATGTTTTACAAAGTTTAGTTAAGGCTATACAAGGCCCTATATTGTCAGCCGGCTAGGAGGCGCGGTGGCCTCATGGCTAGTGCGCTCGACTTCGGATCGAGTGGTCCGCGTTCGGGTCCTGGGGCCCGTTCCTCGAAAGCCCCGGAAACTTTTCGGGCCCGTAAAGCCACAGCGAAATCTCGAACTTTATGATTACAGAGCTGTTTTATTTACATATTCTTAATATGAAGAAAAGATCCCTTCATACAAGAAGTTTCAGGCGTATACACTTCTCCGTTTTCAATTTCTTTCTTTTTTCCCTGTCAATAAATAAACTTGAGCGCGGTTGCCCAGAGTATTTGTGTGCTTTTTTGGGTCAGCGTGTAAAACATTTTATACGTCCTTGATTAAAACGCTCATACTACTACACTAAACATCCCCCTTACAATCACGAATTTTAAAATATAAACCCGATCATATCCTTGAAAGGCATTCAGATTGAAGGTGCGATATGAAAGATCGATAAATGAACCAAAGCAGAGGTAAATTAAACGAAATAATTAAAATTTAACTATTACTATATGGTTTTTAACCAATAGATATCGCACTACTCAGTACCACGCGACACTCGGGGTGATTTTCAATTTTCTCATCCTGCTTTATAATAAACGTTTGTCTTTATAAACCTCAATGCTCCACCTTTGACCTCGAGAACATCACATTTCTCCGAGATCTTCGAACAATACAAAATATAACGTAAATATAACGTAATTTTCGGTCAGGGGTGCCCGAAATTGAACGCTCGACACTCTTAAAACCTGGACCAGAACAAAGCTGGAACAAACCAGAACAAACGTGGACACTTAAAACCAAGACCAGAAACTAAATCCTGATTCCTCAGCTGCAATATGATTGTGGTCACGCGTTCAAGTTCCTTCAAAAACGATTTCTGAGCATGCTTAGAGAGGTAAACCACTGTAACTAATGCTGGCGTACCTTGCGATTTCTCCCGGAGGTTTCAATTTCTTTTAGCCACCAAAAGGATTGCGGTCTCTGGGAACGAAATTGACCGTCGGTCCAAATCACAAATTGCTGTACATGCATAGAAGGGCGCAACAAACTCTTGAAATAGCGCTGTACTGCTGATAGAGTTCTTTAATTTTTTCATATCACATCATTTTATTTATTTGTTAATTGTACAACTCCAATTCACATGTCATTCCTCAAAGGGAGGGTGTAAAACGCGGAGCTGTGGGATCGTACAATTGATCCGGAGACCCTACGATGGATTAGCATCCCATCCAGGGAGGAGTAGAAATATTCCTAGACGCTTCATGCTATAGAAACCGAGATAAGCTCCGGCTGTATGATCCACTTGGTCCGCCACAGACTTTGTACTATATTGATCCGTAAGAAATCGAACCGTACATGTCGTGAGACGATGGATTACTGATCGTAACGACATTGGTGAATTTCATCATAAAAGCGTTACTCTAGATCTTGGAAACCATTGTAACTTGCTTCGTTCAAAACGTGCTACTCGTAAAAAAGTATGCGAAGATACTCTGCAAGCTACCGGCGGAAAGCAAAGAGAATACCACGTGGTAATTAAATCATTCTTTCACATCCAAAGCGCCAATCCTTATACAATTTTTCTGCTGATAATTTATTTTGTAGCTGGTAACTGTTAGTTTTTCTGGTAATAGTCAATTTATTACATATGCTGCTTTCTTATTTTACCCATAACATCCTTAAGCCTGGTTCACAATAGCGACATAAGGACATCGAGATAACGACATAAGGAAGAGATCAGTTTTATCTTTATGTCGTTATGTTCATGCTGTTATGTTGCTAATATGTCATTATGTCTACACGTTCACACTACAAACATAACGTCCTTTTTATGTCGTTCGTGACGATGTCGTTATGTCGTTATGTCGCTAGTGTGAACCAGGCTTTATACACGCAAACAGTAATAAAACATAAAGGTCATAATATAAATTGAAATGGTTTCACTTGTTTGGTACAAAAAGCCGCTGTATGACGTCATTTGACGTCAACTGACGTCAACCGACGTCACCCCGAGGCCTAATGTCATCATATTGCTAGCTGAAGCAATACAGTGAAACGGCGACAAAATAAACCTCTTCGAAAATATATTTGGCTCAAGTCTCTGCAATGACTCGGTAAAATTTTCAGAACTCAACATAAAAATATTTTTGCAGCAGGATGGTTGTCGTGTTTCAATTTATGGCTCTTGCACTCCAAGTAAAGGTCTGCATAATTTTAAGGAAGCGAAACATTTCGCTTTTTCCTCCATCACTCGCTATTTACTCGCAGCAAAGTAACAAACTACATTTAAAAGAGTTACGTTACCGCATTATGCTAAATATTGCTTTGCTTGTGGCAGAAACTCAATGACTCAGTAAATAGATTAAACGATTATTTTTAGCGCAAAAGTGAGTCAGCAATCGGAATCATCGGATGAAAAGTAACAGCACTAAAAGTTTTGTAATCCGTTCCTTCCAGTATAGAAATCTTTAAAAACCCATCATCAAATCCAGAACTTTCGATAAGAAAAAATATAAATTCTGTTTATTTTTGTTAAGTCAAAATGCATTTTTAAACAATTTATTTATTCATAAAACTTCCGCTTTCGCCCCTGGTAGAAATATCAGAAATGTGCACGTCAACATCAAAAAACTCTCAGAGACTAAGCAAAAGATCATTTTGGCATGAAGATGGCAGCCTTACTTAAGCCAGCTGAAAATTCACAACACGTTGCTTCCAGTAAAGAAATTGTCAGTGGAGATTTTGTTCCAAAAGCGACACTCTACCGGCCATGCGACCTTATTTTGGTGGTTGAAGATAGCAAAGAATTCGAAGCTCACACACAAGTTCTTTCAAAGGCGAGTCCTTTCTTCGAAAAGCTGCTGAAGAGTAATATGAAGGAGTCTAACGAGAGAACTGTTCAACTAGAGATGTTCTCCGCGTCTGTTATGGGAGATGCACTGCAGTTTATGTACACCGGTCATGTTCAGATATTGGATGAAGACAGCGCCCGAGACTTGGTTATTGTGGCTGATTATCTGTTTTTACCCAAGTTAAAAGCTATCGCTGGAGGAGTTTTAGTAGAGGAGTTAAATATTTCAAATTTTCTTTCAACCTACTATTTTTTGCAAAGATACCAATGCGAAGATTTTGTTTTCAAGGCCAAAAAGTTTATTCTTGCAAACTTCAACACTTTATACGCATCCAACCAGAAAGAGGTTTTGAGTATGTCGAACGAACAACTCCAAATGTTTATTTCAAGTGACGAAATAAATGTTACCGCCGAAAAAGACATTTTTTACATCATTCTTGCATGGGTTGATCACGACAAAAGCAAGCGAAAGAAATATTTCCCCGAGTTATTTCGTCAAGTTCGACTGCTTTATACTTCGCTTGACTTCATACTCAGTGACGTTGTATCAAATGATCTTGTGAAAGACAGTGCAGGCTGTGTGAGTCTTGTTAGAGATGCCTTGATCCTGATTGAGTCTAAACGCTTCGATAGCCTTGCCGTCACGCCAAGAAAGTCGCTTCAGGAACCGGTCATTGTAGCCTGTAGTTCATTTACAGGTCAAGATATGAAGTGTTATTCAATTCGTGAGGATTGCTGGTACAGGTCCGGCGAGATGACATTTTGTTTGGATGACAGCCATCTTGTCCCTTGTCATGGTAAAATCTACGCTGTACACATTGCAACGCCTCAGCAACCGCACGCTTGGCATGGTGGACAAGCATTCAGGTATGGAATGGAAAGTTATGATCCAAACTCTGACAACTGGAAGTCATTACCATACCAAGACCACAGAGATTTAAAGCAGGTATTTCTTGGAAGTGATGAAGAAATGTACGCTTTGATGTCTGAACCGTGTGAGGAGTGCCACGAATTGACTCAGCCACATGAAGAATCGAGACCTCACTGGGCCCACTGCAGCAAAGAAACACATCTTTCCTTCATTACGAAGTACAAACCCGAGTCAAACTCGTGGGAGGATGTATCCTCATTTGATCATTTGAAATTAAGGCACGATTTTTGCATTGTAGCCAAAGGGAATTTCATATACTTTATTGGCGGAGCAGAATGGCATGACGCTGGTTACACGTACCTCGCTGATGTGGAAAGGTACGATCTCAGCAACAACCAGTGGGACAAAGTAGCTGACCTGCAAAAGGCAAGGAGTTGTGCTACCGGGGCTGTGGCGCACGGCAAGATTTTCATTGCTGGTGGAGTTAATCACCTGGGGAAAGGGCCTCAAGGCTGGCGATGTGAAGCATTCGATGAACGAACAAATGAATGGCATTTTATTCCAAGGTTTGAAATAGACCCTTGTGCGAATCCAAAACTCTTGTCTGTGGACGACAAGCTGTATGGTCTGCATACAACTACCTGGTTTAAAAGATTTGTTCCACATCAGAGACAGGTCGAATGCTATGACCCGGATACCAGAGCATGGAACCGGAAAATTGTAATACCACTGGATCATGTAAGTCACTGTTGTTCAATGAGAATTAGCCTCGAACTCCTCCATAGTCAAATGAAGAAAGACGACATGACATGTTATTTTCCTGATTATTCAAGGGACGCGACACGTCCTGTTCATTATCCGCGCGGCGTATCTTTCTTTACCACACAAGAGTCTGCGAGGGAGAAAAGGCGGCAGAGAAGGCGGCAGAAATGCATCATATTGTGACTAAGCTGGTAGCTTAACAACCTTTACGAGTGCCTGCCTTTAAAAATCAGACAAATTCTTAATTTCGCGGCAAGGGTCGAAAATTCGATTTCGCTCATATTCCTATGGTAGATAGGCTAGGGTATGACAAAAACTACTGGATAGTTTTTTTGGCAAAATATCCTTTTATTTCATAGAAATATGCAAATTACCAAATTCCGTTAAAATCGTCATTTGACGCACCATTTTATTAAACAAGTTTGAGAGCTTCGCATGCAAAACCACATCATTCTTCCGTCTTTAAAACACTAAAATATTTTTGTTCAACGTTTAATTGTGTACTGGGTTGATTTTTGGGAATGTTGCGGTTTTTGTTGGGTGTAAAATAATTAAATTTCGAAGACATGTATTTCATTCACTTAAAAGTACTTCGTAAAAATAATTGATTTTCACCATGTGCGAAACCTTCAAATGGATTACGCTTCAGGTAGTTGAATCGCAGAAGGATGGTCTACAGATTCCTGTAAAAATTTCTTTGGGCAAATGATTGTGAGCGACGCGAGAGCTTTTCAAAGTACGTTAAAAATGCAGATATTTGACCGTCTGTCGTCAAATTTCAGTTTACGGGTTAGACATATATTTTAGCACGCGCCACATGTCTTGAGCTATATTAAGTTGAAATAGACACAGAGCTGATAATTTCGAAATGTTCCAACCTTATTTGCTGTAAAAGGCAGGTCCAAACGCCGATTTGACGTGTTTCCGTCACCATTCGTCGCACATAAAGCAGAAGTTTGCTTTTGTTTACACAACGTCCGATGTTCATCGCCAACTGTCAACTTATTTAATGGTCGAATATCATGAATCTATGACCCTCTTTCGACACGTATGATCACCACTGCATCTAAGTCAAAAACGGCTAAGTGATTTGTAAATAGTTGCTTGCTTTGCACTCCACCAAAACATTACGTTTGATCATCGTTTGATCTATTGCTGCTTGAATCCTTGCTTGCAGCGGTTCGTTGTTTGTTCGTCACGCAATGCTGTCACCCCATTTTAGGGGCTAGGGGTAGGACAATTTCTATCCTAATACGTAACGGTCCGTAAGGCTTGGAACCACAGGGAGCACACAATCTTGTTGAGTAGGAAGAGATTAAATTAAGCAATGAAAAGAATGAATAGTTAACCATTGCCCGTGTTGTCATCTTTTACTAGACAACCGCTACCTGCACGCCCTGCGTAAATACTGTAACGCTAAACTCGTACCTAGGTCTTTTCGCGCTGTGCAATTATTTTTGGGCTACCCTCGGGGAAATGGAAGGTGGCCGCTTAATAGGGGCTGGCCACTTAATAGAGGTTTGTGTACCTTGAATATTTTTTCACCATCGGGTTATGAATTTCTCAGTGAACATGGAGTCGATTCAAGACAATCATTATAGACGTCATTCTCGGAGACCCAGGGCCAATTATTGGGAGCGGGGAAAAGTCTAAACGGGTGAGAAAAAAGTTCGGGCGAAGACCCTTTTAGACTTTTTCCCCGCCCCCACTAACTGCCCCAGAGTCTCCGAGAATGACGTCTATCATGATTGTCTTGAATTGACTCCATGTTTACTAAGAAATTTAGCTTAATTTATAACCCGATAGTGAAAAAGCATTCAAGGTACACAAACCTCTATTAAGCTGCCAACCCCTATTAAGCGGCCACCCCCCATTTCCCCGAGGGTAGCCCACTGTATTATTTGTAAACCAAAAATAATTGCACAGCGCGAAAAGACCTAGGTACGAGTTTAGCGTTACAGTATTTACGCAGGGAGTGCAGGTAGCGGTTGTCTAGTAAAAGATGACAACACGGGCAATGGTTAACTATTCATTCTTTTCATTGCTTAATTTAATCTCTTCCTACTCAACAAGATTGTGTGCTCCCTGTGGTTCCAAGCCTTACGGACCGTTACGTATTAGGATAGAAATTGTCCTACCCCTAGCCCCTAAAATGGGGTGACAGCATTGCGTGACGAACAAACAACGAACCGCTGCAAGCAAGGATTCAAGCAGCAATAGATCAAACGATGATCAAACGTAATGTTTTGGTGGAGTGCAAAGCAAGCAACTATTTACAAATCACTTAGCCGTTTTTGACTTAGATGCAGTGGTGATCATACATGTCGAAAGAGGGTCATAGATTCATGATATTCGACCATTAAATAAGTTGATAGTTGGCGATGAACATCGGACGTTGTGTAAACAAAAGCAAACTTCTGCTTTATGTGCGACGAATGGTGACGGAAACACGTCAAATCGGCGTTTGGACCTGCCTTTTACAGCAAATAAGGTTGGAACATTTCGAAATTATCAGCTCTGTGTCTATTTCAACTTAATATAGCTCAAGACATGTGGCGCGTGCTAAAATATATGTCTAACCCGTAAACTGAAATTTGACGACAGACGGTCAAATATCTGCATTTTTAACGTACTTTGAAAAGCTCTCGCGTCGCTCACAATCATTTGCCCAAAGAAATTTTTACAGGAATCTGTAGACTATCCTTCTGCAATTCAACCACCAGTAGCTTAATCCATTTGAAGGTTTCGCACATGGTGAAAATCAATTATTTTTACGAAGTACCTTTAAGGTGGCCGAACACAGTTTTCAAGAGCCTATGCCTAATTCACCATTACTTTTAAGCTATTTATGCTTTGGCGCCCGTGTTTTGCAAGCGTCAAGGTTAACCACAGAAGGGTTTATTATCGCATTTTGGCTAAGGTGTGTGCTGTTGCCATGGCAACGGGGCTGGTTAAAAACAAGGCTTAAAAAATGGTTTTTGTTTATTTAAAAAAAAATCCAGTCGTTAGATTCTTTTCATCATTTGCCCACTACGAATTGACATTAAATCCCTTCTGTCAACACTGTTCTAATAAAATTTTGACATAGGCGATTTTCGTAATTCGCCGTTAACCGTTTTCACTGCATGTTCTGTATTATTAAAAATTCCCTATGTCAAAATTCAAATTTTTCGCGATAAATCATTCACGTGGTTTCTGAACTATTTTTTTGCCAAATTTCTTGAAATTCTAACGACTGGATCGTTAGAAATCGGCATGTTTCTGCAAAAGCAATCGGTCTCAATTTTTCGAGCAACTGCGCATGCGCTGCATTTAACTGGGTTCTTTCAGTAACAAAGAAAAAGCTGAGAATTGCTGGGTTCTTTGCGTCGCTACCTTTTCTAACATATCTTTGTAATAAAAGACTAAAGCCATCAATATACTGCGTTCAATAATAGAGAAAAATAGCGCAGATAGTGCGGGTGTTGAGTAAATAAAATGATCGCTCTGTTGACGGCATGTTTGTTTTTGCAATCCTTGTGCGCGCGCTGAATTGCATCAGGAAAAGCGCGCGCGAAAACTGTGTTCGGCCACCTTAAGAGAATGAAATACATGTCTTCGAAATTTAATTATTTTACACCCAACAAAAACCGCAACATTCCCAAAAATCAACCCAGTACACAATTAAACATTGCACAAAAACATTTGAGTGTTTTAAAGACGAGAGAATGATGTGGTTTTGCATGCGAGGCTCTCAAACTTGTTTAATAAAATGGTGCGTCAAATGACGATTTTAACGGAATTTGGTAATTTGCATATTTCTTTGAAATAAAAGGATATTTTGCCAAAAAAACTATCCAGTAGTTTTTGTCATACCCTAGCCTATCTACCGTTAAAATATGAGCGAAATCAAATTTTCGGCCCTTGCTGAGTTATTTTCCAGATTTATGGACAGGGACTCTTAATTTCTTTATATTACTTTTTGGTCAAAAATACGTAAGGTACTTAATTGTCAACTAAGACTCCAGTCGCGTCCCGTTGTGGTTGTTATTAGTTTCTTTTCATTTCTCTTCTTTTCTTTTTCCTTTTATTGCTGTTCTTGGTCACATTCCTTTTCCATGCAAGTCATCTCTAGATTGATAAAAACGAACATTTTCAAAAAATCCAGCCTTTATTTATGCTCTTCTTGGAGCATGTTTTACAAAGTTTAGTTAAGGCTATACAAGGCCCTATATTGTCAGCCGGCTAGGAGGCGCGGTGGCCTCATGGCTAGTGCGCTCGACTTCGGATCGAGTGGTCCGCGTTCGGGTCCTGGGGCCCGTTCCTCGAAAGCCCCGGAAACTTTTCGGGCCCGTAAAGCCACAGCGAAATCTCGAACTTTATGATTACAGAGCTGTTTTATTTACATATTCTTAATATGAAGAAAAGATCCCTTCATACAAGAAGTTTCAGGCGTATACACTTCTCCGTTTTCAATTTCTTTCTTTTTTCCCTGTCAATAAATAAACTTGAGCGCGGTTGCCCAGAGTATTTGTGTGCTTTTTTGGGTCAGCGTGTAAAACATTTTATACGTCCTTGATTAAAACGCTCATACTACTACACTAAACATCCCCCTTACAATCACGAATTTTAAAATATAAACCCGATCATATCCTTGAAAGGCATTCAGATTGAAGGTGCGATATGAAAGATCGATAAATGAACCAAAGCAGAGGTAAATTAAACGAAATAATTAAAATTTAACTATTACTATATGGTTTTTAACCAATAGATATCGCACTACTCAGTACCACGCGACACTCGGGGTGATTTTCAATTTTCTCATCCTGCTTTATAATAAACGTTTGTCTTTATAAACCTCAATGCTCCACCTTTGACCTCGAGAACATCACATTTCTCCGAGATCTTCGAACAATACAAAATATAACGTAAATATAACGTAATTTTCGGTCAGGGGTGCCCGAAATTGAACGCTCGACACTCTTAAAACCTGGACCAGAACAAAGCTGGAACAAACCAGAACAAACGTGGACACTTAAAACCAAGACCAGAAACTAAATCCTGATTCCTCAGCTGCAATATGATTGTGGTCACGCGTTCAAGTTCCTTCAAAAACGATTTCTGAGCATGCTTAGAGAGGTAAACCACTGTAACTAATGCTGGCGTACCTTGCGATTTCTCCCGGAGGTTTCAATTTCTTTTAGCCACCAAAAGGATTGCGGTCTCTGGGAACGAAATTGACCGTCGGTCCAAATCACAAATTGCTGTACATGCATAGAAGGGCGCAACAAACTCTTGAAATAGCGCTGTACTGCTGATAGAGTTCTTTAATTTTTTCATATCACATCATTTTATTTATTTGTTAATTGTACAACTCCAATTCACATGTCATTCCTCAAAGGGAGGGTGTAAAACGCGGAGCTGTGGGATCGTACAATTGATCCGGAGACCCTACGATGGATTAGCATCCCATCCAGGGAGGAGTAGAAATATTCCTAGACGCTTCATGCTATAGAAACCGAGATAAGCTCCGGCTGTATGATCCACTTGGTCCGCCACAGACTTTGTACTATATTGATCCGTAAGAAATCGAACCGTACATGTCGTGAGACGATGGATTACTGATCGTAACGACATTGGTGAATTTCATCATAAAAGCGTTACTCTAGATCTTGGAAACCATTGTAACTTGCTTCGTTCAAAACGTGCTACTCGTACAAAAGTATGCGAAGATACTCTGCAAGCTACCGGCGGAAAGCAAAGAGAATACCACGTGGTAATTAAATCATTCTTTCACATCCAAAGCGCCAATCCTTATACAATTTTTCTGCTGATAATTTATTTTGTAGCTGGTAACTGTTAGTTTTTCTGGTAATAGTCAATTTATTACATATGCTGCTTTCTTATTTTACCCATAACACCCTTAAGCCTGGTTCACAATAGCGACATAAGGACATCGACATAACGACATAACCAAAAAAATCAGTTTTATCTTTATGTCGTTATGTTCATGCTGTTATGTTGCTAATATGTCATTATGTCTACACGTTCACACTACAAACATAACGTCCTTTTTATGTCGTTCGTGACGATGTCGTTATGTCGTTATGTCGCTAGTGTGAACCAGGCTTTATACACGCAAACAGTAATAAAACATAAAGGTCATAATATAAATTGAAATGGTTTCACTTGTTTGGTACAAAAAGCCGCTGTATGACGTCATTTGACGTCAACTGACGTCAACCGACGTCACCCCGAGGCCTAATGTCATCATATTGCTAGCTGAAGCAATACAGTGAAACGGCGACAAAATAAACCTCTTCGAAAATATATTTGGCTCAAGTCTCTGCAATGACTCGGTAAAATTTTCAGAACTCAACATAAAAATATTTTTGCAGCAGGATGGTTGTCGTGTTTCAATTTATGGCTCTTGCACTCCAAGTAAAGGTCTGCATAATTTTAAGGAAGCGAAACATTTCGCTTTTTCCTCCATCACTCGCTATTTACTCGCAGCAAAGTAACAAACTACATTTAAAAGAGTTACGTTACCGCATTATGCTAAATATTGCTTTGCTTGTGGCAGAAACTCAATGACTCAGTAAATAGATTAAACGATTATTTTTAGCGCAAAAGTGAGTCAGCAATCGGAATCATCGGATGAAAAGTAACAGCACTAAAAGTTTTGTAATCCGTTCCTTCCAGTATAGAAATCTTTAAAAACCCATCATCAAATCCAGAACTTTCGATAAGAAAAAATATAAATTCTGTTTATTTTTGTTAAGTCAAAATGCATTTTTAAACAATTTATTTATTCATAAAACTTCCGCTTTCGCCCCTGGTAGAAATATCAGAAATGTGCACGTCAACATCAAAAAACTCTCAGAGACTAAGCAAAAGATCATTTTGGCATGAAGATGGCAGCCTTACTTAAGCCAGCTGAAAATTCACAACACGTTGCTTCCAGTAAAGAAATTGTCAGTGGAGATTTTGTTCCAAAAGCGACACTCTACCGGCCATGCGACCTTATTTTGGTGGTTGAAGATGGCAAAGAATTCGAAGCTCACACACAAGTTCTTTCAAAGGCGAGTCCTTTCTTCGAAAAGCTGCTGAAGAGTAATATGAAGGAGTCTAACGAGAGAACTGTTCAACTAGAGATGTTCTCCGCGTCTGTTATGGGAGATGCACTGCAGTTTATGTACACCGGTCATGTTCAGATATTGGATGAAGACAGCGCCCGAGACTTGGTTATTGTGGCTGATTATCTGTTTTTACCCAAGTTAAAAGCTATCGCTGGAGGAGTTTTAGTAGAGGAGTTAAATATTTCAAATTTTCTTTCAACCTACTATTTTTTGCAAAGATACCAATGCGAAGATTTTGTTTTCAAGGCCAAAAAGTTTATTCTTGCAAACTTCAACACTTTATACGCATCCAACCAGAAAGAGGTTTTGAGTATGTCGAACGAACAACTCCAAATGTTTATTTCAAGTGACGAAATAAATGTTACCGCCGAAAAAGACATTTTTTACATCATTCTTGCATGGGTTGATCACGACAAAAGCAAGCGAAAGAAATATTTCCCCGAGTTATTTCGTCAAGTTCGACTGCTTTATACTTCGCTTGACTTCATACTCAGTGACGTTGTATCAAATGATCTTGTGAAAGACAGTGCAGGCTGTGTGAGTCTTGTTAGAGATGCCTTGATCCTGATTGAGTCTAAACGCTTCGATAGTCTTGCCGTCACGCCAAGAAAGTCGCTTCAGGAACCGGTCATTGTAGCCTGTAGTTCATTTACAGGTCAAGATATGAAGTGTTATTCAATTCGTGAGGATTGCTGGTACAGGTCCGGCGAGATGACATTTTGTTTGGATGACAGCCATCTTGTCCCTTGTCATGGTAAAATCTACGCTGTACACATTGCAACGCCTCAGCAACCGCACGCTTGGCATGGTGGACAAGCATTCAGGTATGGAATGGAAAGTTATGATCCAAACTCTGACAACTGGAAGTCATTACCATACCAAGACCACAGAGATTTAAAGCAGGTATTTCTTGGAAGTGATGAAGAAATGTACGCTTTGATGTCTGAACCGTGTGAGGAGTGCCACGAATTGACTCAGCCACATGAAGAATCGAGACCTCACTGGGCCCACTGCAGCAAAGAAACACATCTTTCCTTCATTACGAAGTACAAACCCGAGTCAAACTCGTGGGAGGATGTATCCTCATTTGATCATTTGAAATTAAGGCACGATTTTTGCATTGTAGCCAAAGGGAATTTCATATACTTTATTGGCGGAGCAGAATGGCATGACGCTGGTTACACGTACCTCGCTGATGTGGAAAGGTACGATCTCAGCAACAACCAGTGGGACAAAGTAGCTGACCTGCAAAAGGCAAGGAGTTGTGCTACCGGGGCTGTGGCGCACGGCAAGATTTTCATTGCTGGTGGAGTTAATCACCTGGGGAAAGGGCCTCAAGGCTGGCGATGTGAAGCATTCGATGAACGAACAAATGAATGGCATTTTATTCCAAGGTTTGAAATAGACCCTTGTGCGAATCCAAAACTCTTGTCTGTGGACGACAAGCTGTATGGTCTGCATACAACTACCTGGTTTAACAGATTTGTTCCACATCAGAGACAGGTCGAATGCTATGACCCGGATACCAGAGCATGGAACCGGAAAATTGTAATACCACTGGATCATGTAAGTCACTGTTGTTCAATGAGAATTAGCCTCGAATTCCTCCATAGTCAAATGAAGAAAGACGACATGAGATGTTATTTTCCTGATTATTCAAGGGACGCGACACGTCCTGTTCATTATCCGCGCGGCGTATCTTTCTTTACCACACAAGAGTCTGCGAGGGAGAGAAGGCGGCAGAGAAGGCGGCAGAAATGCATCATATTGTGACTAAGCTGGTAGCTTAATTAGCTTTAATTTCTTTATATTACTTTTTGGTCAAAAAATACGTAAAGTACTTAATTGTCAACTAAGACTCCAGTCGCGTCCCGTTGTTGTTGTTATTGGTTTCCTTTTATTTCTCTTCTTTTCGTTTTCTTTTTATTGTTGTTCTTGGTCACATTCCTTTTCCATGTAAGTCATCTCTAAATTGATAAAAACGAACATTTTCAAAAAATCCAGCCTTTATTTATGCTCTTCTTGCAGCATGTTTTACAAAGTTTAGTTAAGGCTATACAAGGCCCTATATTGTCAGCTCTAGGAGGCGCGGTGGCCTCATGGTTAGTGCGCTCGACTTCGGATCGAGTGGTCCGCGTTCGGGTCCTGGGGCCCTTTTCTCGAAAGCCCCGGAAACTTTTCGGGCCCGTAAAGCCACAGCGAAATCTCGAACTTTATGATTACAGAGCTGTTTTATTTACATATTCTTAATATGAAGAGAAGTTCCCTTCATACAAGAAGTTTCAGGCGTATACACTTCCCCGTTTTTAGACACAGATGGATTAAAAATGGCTTTACGGGCCCGAAAAGTTTCAGGGGCTTTCGAGAAAGGGGCCCCCGGGGGACATTGCATGTGTTGTGGTCTCGGGCAATACACTTTACTCGCCCAGTGCCTCTCTCCATCAGGGTGTATAAATGGGTACCGGAACCCAACGATGGACTAGCATCCCATCCAGGGGTGGGGGGTAGGGGAAAGAGTAGAAATACTCCTAGTCGCCTCAGGTTACAGAAACCGAGATAATTAAGCTCCAGCCTGATAGGTTACAGGTCTCGCATGCAGACTATTTGTTAGTTACAGGTAACCCTTTTTGTTTTGCAAGTTAAGGCTGTTGCGTCATATTACGGAGACAAACATTATTTTCATCATTCACTCCTGAAAGAAAGAAAAAGTTGATAACAACCAGGGCAGGGTTGTTCGAAAGCCGATTAACCCAGGATTAAAAGTTAACAGAAGCATTAATTTTTTTTTGCATTTTTTACTGCTTATCCTTTGGGTAGTTTGAGATTATTACTCGGACTTCCGTAGGAAAGCCGAAGTCAAAATGCAGGCCGTTTTGCGCTGGCTGCCAGAAAGGACGGTTATAGTCCCATGCGTTCAAAGCGTTGAGCGTGAAAACTGGAGATGATGAGAATGGAACATCTTACTTTTTCGTGTGCTGGTTTCCTGGTGTATCAGGCTCGTTTGGGTCCGCCATGGATATTTTCTCTAGACCAGTGCCGGATCCAGACCTTGAGCTAAGGATGGGACCCGGTTTTGTTTTGCTTGCCCTGCCGGCCTTTCTTCTTTCTGTGTTTTTTTCCTTTTTTACCCAAAATGAGAGGGGCCCTCCCCTAGATCGGCCACTGTAGACTACATCTCACCAAACTACGAACCACGGCTCGACCAAACGAGCCTGATATGCTGCAGAAGCGTAACGAAAGGTACGATCAGGCATAAGTATCAATAACTAGTTCTTATTAACCAAGCGGGAGGTCTGTGGGAGAATCTTCACACCAAGGTCGTCAGTAGACCGCACGTAGTGAGGTCTGTACTCGCGACCGAGGTCAAGATTCTCTCATACCGACCGACCGACCGACCGAGCTCGCGATTAATAAGACATATGTTATATAGCCAAACAACAAAAATTAATGTTGCTCCAAGTCGCTCAATGTAGCCGGCTCGTAGTCGCTGCCAATTTGCTTGCGAATTGGCATGTAAACTGTGGTCAGACGAAAGGCGAACTCAATTGTATTTTTTCAATTTCTCTAGCTTCTTTTATTGGCACACAAAATTTCTTACAGGCGGTTAAGTCGCTCTTTGTCTTTTGTTGATTTTACTTCTGAAGTAGCAAAAACAATCTGCTGTCAACAAGAAAATTTTGTTCTAGAGGAATAGAGTCACTCCCGGGGGGAGACTCCCTTACAAAATGGACGGGGGTGCTTGTCGTACCCTTTTGGGGGTCAACAAAGCAGTTTTGGTACCTCTAAGGGTTTTCAGCCTCAAAAGGTCCACAGCAGGAGTTTTGCGGCACCTTTTAGGGCCGGTATTGAGCCCCCAAAAAACTTTATGACAGGATATATTTGAAAATCAAGTACTTCTTAGGGGTGAAAACTTGTCAAGCCACACCCACAAAACAAGATCTTGGCACCTCTCAGGGGTTCTTTTGAAAATTTCCGACGACAACCCCCGTCCTTTATATATGAGAGTCCCCCCGGGAGTCATTGCCCCAAACACACTAATTGAGGAATATTTCATTTTAAATACCCACAACTAAGTTAGACCGTAACAACAGATATGGCGGTCATCAATGTAATGTAGTAGAATTCTATATTATTAGACTAGTATACTAAGTAGGTAGTAATGTAACTTTATATCACAAATTTGAACACGAGAGCTAATTGTATTAATGGCCTGATTGGCTGAGCGACTTTTACACTATCAGCCAAAAGAGCGAGTGCAGTGGCTGACGGTCGTCCTTCGGCTTCATCAGCCATCACCTCATAGAAATCTCCAGCTGATAAACTAATTGTTTAAGTGTCACTAAAACGTATTTTCCTTTCAGAGATTTTTGCTCAATAATAAAGTTCGAACACTGTTGACTATTTTTCGCGAACGGTACTCGAAAACTGCTTTTTGAGCCGCTCGAAGTTTGCTGGTTAAGCCCAAAATTGGCGGCCATATTGGCGCGGCCAAAACATCCTTGTACGTCACTTGTTGCATAACTCTCATGCCGTGATGAAAATGAAGGTCTCTAAACCTTTACGGGGCTACTTCTGTGAAATTTTTTGCCAAATGTAAAGTTCATTATTTAATCTAACATTTTTAGAAAAACTGAAAACTAATCTTACATCACGCTCGAGCTAGCGAGAAAAATAATGTTTCTAATAAAAGATAGTAACAAGCCACCAAGGTTTCACTAGGAAACATTCATAATTTATTGATTGGGATATGGGCCTATGGAGATTTGGAAGACAAGCCATTTTCTCGTGTAGTAATTTGGGGGGAAGGGGTGGGAGGAGCTGCTGAAAAACGAAATTGAGGCCAGAGACTTAAAGCTTGGTTCTCACATCCCGCCGACCCACCTGCGAGGTAGTCGCCGGTTGCAATTAACAACGTTCGGCGATCTGTTCCAGTGTGTCCCCGGCGCATCTGCGATGGATCGCTGACGTACTCGAATTGGTGCGAAATGCTAATCGAATTGGCGCGCGCAATTTTCAACCATTCCAGCAGTAAATATGGATCGAATCGTCTTACTGAAGTACGTTGCGTCCGCAGATGATGTTCACATAAAATATTTTCATCGCCGACAATCGCCGACAATCTCCGGTTTGCTGCGAAGTTGAACTCAGCTCAACTTCACTGGCAAGCCGCAGGCCAATGCCTGGGACAGATTATGATTCGGCGATAAATATTCACATATGCCATAACAGCATCCCAGGACTTGCCCCAGGTGTGCCGGCAGCATATGAGAACCAGGCTTTAGAAAGGATGGGGGGGAGGGGGGGAGGGGGGGGAGGGGGTGGCATAAAGAAATATGAGATAATTCTGGCTGGGAAGCACTCACCCAGTGGTATAAGAGCTCTTAGAGCCTTACCGTAAGTTCCCACATTCCAATGGACTTGATCGGTAGATCTCAAGATTCAGGATCAAGGACTTTTTAAATTCTCATTAAGCGTCTAACAGCCATGTCCATAAAGTGTTTGGTCGCTAACTAAGTAGTGAGTTGTCCCAAACTTACTTATAGGCCAGGTCAGGTCTAAGGTCCTTGTATCACTGTATGAGTACTTCAAATAGGCCGGGAGAACGTGACTGTAACACTATAGCTCTCGCCCGAAAACCCTCTTTCAGGTGTTTTTTTTTTTTTTGCTGCCTGACGTTAGCCGAGGAGCTGTTATTTCATCGGCTTGCGGCCAGATTTTCATGGTATAACTCGAAGGCATGTACATGACGTGTTTATAAATCTTTAGAGGACAAAAACTCGAATTCGTTTTTCGATAGTATCCCTCCTCTTTAAATGAATAAATAGGGTATGAAGAAAGGAAATTTGACCAGAACGTCCAGAACATTCACTGATAAATAAGGAACACAAGTATGTCGTGGAAAATGATTTTAACGAATTGTACGTATACGTTTCATAACCTTTCTCATGATTAGATTGATACACAAATAATATTAATGATCTGATGATCGCTTCAAGTGTGAAACTCGAGTAACTGTAGTTTGTATCCTAATTTGTATTAGATTGATATATAATTTGTAAAAAACATTTCGAGCTACTATTAGGAAGTTATCCTCTCAAGCTTAAATGATCTCTACCAATTAACCGAAATGACTAAATTGACCAATCAGTGACTTCTGTTTAGAAGTTGTATCCAAACTGTGTTTTGTGTTGATCTAAGATGCTTATTACTTAGGACTAGAGTAGTAATTGCGGGCATTTCATACATGTGATGCACCGGATTCTAATGTTTAGAGGAGTCTGGGTTCAATGGTGGCTAAGATTTTAAATCTCTTCCTTACCGACTGCCTCTCAGGCAAATTCAGAAATCTGTCTGAATGCTGAAGTTCCTGGAGGGTTACAAGTCGATGGATTAGTTTCTACAAAAAGGGGTTAAGCCTTCATTGGCACAGTAAGTGAGGTCCAACTGGTTATTACTTTGACTGCCGGACCCAAAAACACAACACTGGGACACAGATCCCCAGTGGGGAACTCCTATATAAAACGGACAGAGGTGCTCGTGAGAAATTTTGAAAAGAACCCCTAAGAGGTACCAAAATCATGTTTTGTGGGCCTGGCTTGAAAGTTTTTTTTCACCCCTTAGAGGTGTCAATTCTAAAACAACACATTATCTCCTCTCATATTTTTTCGGATCAACACCCTAAAAGTACCGCGAAAGCTCCCGCTGTGGACCTTTTGAGAATGAATACCTTAAGAGGTAACAAAACCGCTTTTTTTAACCCCTAAAAAGTACGACCACCACCCCCGTCCTTTTTATATGGGATTCCTCCCCCCCCGGGCCCAGAACAGATCGGTAAAAAAATATCGCAGCACTGCAACTATCTTATTTATCTCCAAAACTGCGCTTATGGATGGGCATGTAAACTCTCTGAAGTTGCTGTGCTCACTGCCACATTTAGCGCCCGAACTATCGAAGAAGGCCAAACATTAGGCCAACTGTCGGTAACCGGTCGGCAGCCTGTCGGTTACTTGTCGGCGACATTAAAGCGACAGTTTCAGGGGTTTCACTCATGTTTTAAGCAGGGGGGGGGGGGGAGGCTGGTTTTCACAGGTGCGCAAAAATTATTAACTGAACTTTGTTATAAGGAAGACTTTCCTCTGCATGGTCAAACCAGGCGGGCAAAATCACCCTCACAGCCGGTCAATTTGCCCGGCGTCCGGCAATGATTAAAAACCCCTGCAGTTTCTTTGGGGGTCAGATCTTCATAATTACATGGGTTAGCATGGAAGTTAGGAAACTTGGTACCCCTGCAATCAGACCAACTACCACCCGAGTTTCAACATTCGGTTCAGTTGACCAAGAGATGTTCAACTGTATAGTGATCTCCGAGAAGCGTCAGCTAGACAAACCAGATCACAATATTTTGCAGTTTATACTTATTTATTGGTGAATAAACCTCAAGACAGCATGGACAAACACTCTTCAGATAACTTAAGTCACTCTTTGCAAGGCATCATCAAGGCCAACACATTTCAATAAATTAACAATTGTCCCTTTTTCTAGTAATACAAGTTACATTGTTGATCTTGCACGGGCATATGTGGCATATATAAATTCTATGCAGGCACACTTTCATAACCCATAGGGCTGCTTCAGGCATAGGTCTCCACCGTTTGTGTGAACAAGTGGAGGAGTTTTAACTGTTACACTAATTTAAAATTCACTCAAGGTTATTACTGCTTACTTTAAGAAAGTGAGGAAGATTGATTGAACACATGGTATACAGGCGGACCTAAAACACCCAGTTAAGAAGAGGAAGAGGTAGCATGCTTGACCTCCTTCCGGCAAATGGAAATATTTATTGGAATATCTTTGAAAGCTGAGGATTTGAATGACAGATGTTGAATTTTCCCAGGGATAAGGGATGAGGTAACACCCAATCCACCAATGTAGTATATTAACAACTAAGTATTATCGACTTGATTGTTTGCAGTAATGCAAGACACTTTAGTGTTCCAAAACTTAAGGTTCTTGCCAGTAAATGTTTATTACTTCAAAGAGTTTTTGGGCAACCAAGAAAAAGGGGGAGTGTTGCTGAGGACTCAACACCAAAGTGCATTAGGTCTGTAAGTTCTCCATTATTTTGCCTAATCAATTCTTCCTGGCCTTTCCAAGGGAAAAATCGCTCAATGGTAATCAGAATATAACAAATTTATTACATCCAGATAAAGAACTTAGCACAATCTTGGTAGTGATATTGTGAACAAGTCATCGCACTCATTATGGAGGATGATAAGGATTATTAAAAAAAACTGGTGTATATTGAAAATTGGTTAGTGACATTACTTCAACAGCAGACAAAAAATAATCAAAAAAAGGGGTAGACAAGAACTGGAGACACCGAAAAAAGAAAAAAAAACTACATTTGGGACTGTTTAAAATTAACTGTTTTACGATACTTTGTCCTCTTGAATCTATGAAACGTTGAACTCATGTGACTTGTCTCATCACCAAAAGATTGTACTAAGAAAAATAATTAATAATTTAGGCACTATTGTACTTATCAAGGGATATTTGTGAGTTAGGTAACTTTAGTCTGCAACACACTCATACAGTTTACTTTAGAATATCACTGCAACGAGTGAACAATAATACTAATAATAATACTGTCTGATAACCAGACCAGGGTTTATTTTTACAGCTGAAGGAATAACATGACATGCAGTCAATTCTCTCTCTTTCTCTCTTTCTCTTTATTTAATATGGATACCTGGTGCTGGTCCTTGCACACTCATAAGCTGCACAGTGGCCACCTCCCTAGATAGACAAGTGGCAACAGTATCCCATTTAGAGTGAGAGGGTTGAGTGTCATTATTGACTTGTAACCTTAATATTTAATAACCAATGCCACGCAATTATGTCAATTCATGGCAACTGTAGTTAATCCTAATTAACTGACTTTATTTCAAACACAAAATACACTTACCAAAGGCATGATTTATGCTTTTAAATGAATTGTAGACTCTAAAGCTAAGGCTGTTCATTTGTTATCCTATCTTATCTTACCTCGTCTGTTATCTTTCAACCTGAAAATTCATGTTTCAAAGCATAAATGCAATTGCCATCTATCATATGCCTTTGGTAAATGGGTCTCAATTTGAAATATGAATCAGATGTCGAAGTGATCACACAAATTAAAAGATATTTTTTTATATATATATATGTGGCTGTTTACATGTACATGTAATTTATTTTAAAAAATATAAAAAGCTCTCTCCTAAATTAGATCACATTAACAACATATACAAAACTGAATTGCAGAATTTTACGTACTAATCAACACATAATGATAACTCCAGAAGGAGTTCAAACTGAGCTAAATCATGAGACTGGAAACACACATCAACCCTTATTTAGATGTTCACTGCAGCTGTGGAAAAGGGGAAAATACTACACAGTGCAGTTTCAATAACTCGGTTTATTTATTAAATAACGTGAACCCAGGTTGTAGTTCACTAGAATAAAAACACCAGATTTACCACACTCTCTTTGACTCTACAAACACCAGTTGACCTTCAGTTGGGAAAACAGATTTAGTGTTCTGCCTGTATTTTCAATCTTTACCTTAGATAATCAAATAATGCTGCCATCAACTGTCATTGCTTACATTAGAGACATGGCAACTCTTGCTTAGATGCACATGTACCAATCGACAATGATGGATGATTTTATATATTTATTTGGTTTGTCTGCTACTTGATAAAGCTCTAATGTCCAAACAAAAGTGTAGACAATTAAAAAAAATCCTGCAAAACCATATTGCCCATTGTAGTATGCACAGGTACGACAACTTTCCAGATTTCACCTGCTGAAAAGTTTTTTTAAAAATAAATACTTGGAAGTATTGGAAATCTTAAATGACTGCAGAGTTTTGCTCTCATACAGTAATTCTGCACAATTATTAAATATTCTTAAATGTCTCTGGGTCACCTTTTTAAATGAATGTAGAATTTCTCTTGTGCTACCTGAATCTGAATCTATGATACAATAAAATGCTTAATACAGCAATACAAAATATCTGTACAAATTGGACGCAAATTCTACTCTGAATTTAAAACTATGGATTGAAATGATGTAGCTCAACATTATACACCATGAACGACCTACACCTTTAATTCATTTTTGTAATGAATCGAAAGTGAACAAGACCTGATTTAGCCTAAGGGTATAGCCTCGGGTAATTGAGCTGTTTTTCAAAACATTATTGGCTCAAATTTCATTTGGGTCAAGGCACAACTGCACCAGCACACATCTGGGATGTTTAGAATGCTCTAAAACACAGCTCAGTGTGGCAATATAAGCGTATTTTGTTTTTCCTCACACACGTTTTCTGTTATTAAACCTGAACCTTGACTAGCCCTTGCATTCCTGGGTTTTGGTAATTACTCTTGGGAATTCTGCTTGGTCTGAAATTACAACAAAGATGTGAACGTTACATAGGAAGACCAATTAGAATTGAAAATTTTGTTACATTATATGTCAATTGAGTAATTTACTCATTTAAAAAGATATTTAATTATAAACATGTACTACCTTGGCGAGTCAGAGGGGCTACTCGACCCAGTTGATCCTCTTGGATTTCGAGGCTGATCTTTGACAAAGTTTCGACATGAAGCCAGTTTAGATTCAAGAGCCTGGATAGAGCGAAAAATAAAAAAATTAACATTGCTATAATCAAACAACCCTTTTCTTTGCACGACAAGATGTAAGAGGAGAGAAGAAAGAGTATAACATGAAAGAGATGAACATTTAATACATGTTTGTACCATTCCCTACAACAGAAACAGAGCAGAGTGGAGGACACACGTCAATGGCCCTATTCTCCCAGAAGAAAGAAGGAAGTATGTTGAGTGAGTCATTCCCAACAACATAACGATTCATCAGCACATTAAAAATAAAATCCCAAAGCAAATTGAAGAAAGCAAGAATAAAATGTTAGGGTTAATTATATTCAATGAATGGTTGTTACAAGCATAACAATTTAACATGACTTACCCCAACTTTTCTGAGAAGATCTCCCACGATGTTCAGAGCCGATATTCGTGCAGATGGTGTTAGTGGTGAATTTCCATAGCCGGAATGAAGCGGTGAGGTTCCTATAGATGCAGTTGTTAAATTCACAAGAGGGTCTGAGGTCTGAATCACAGTGTCTGTCTTCATTGGAGTTCCCTCTGGTTTTGATGGTTCCTTGTTTTCTTTGTTATTTTCTTTATCTTTGGTGAATTCTAATCCTTCACCAGGTTTCTTTTTCTCCTTTTCTTTAACTGCAAGTTCTTGTCTGAGATCTGAAAAGAAATATCATGCTGACATCTTAATAATAATAACAACAAATATTTTAACAGGATGACCCATCAGTGTACATGTATTAAACAATGTTATCAGAGGGGTCCTGGAAACGAAACTATTAATAGTAAAAATAAGATTAAAAAGGTAAAAATAGGTAAAAAAGGTGCACAATATTAGTAAAAAGAGATTACAAGAGATTCATTTACTGAGAGACCAAAAAAACCTTAATATTATAATTGTACATGTAACATAAGTTTACAGTTACCACCCTCTCGCGAGACAAGACTCTCGTTTTGAGAGACGAGTAAACCTCGCTATCTGGAGCTCAGTTATAGCGAACTCCCTGCTATGACAAGCACCTATAATTCACCCTTGGATATACCGTATATATACTTTTTCAGTGACTGTCTATTGGCTAACTTGAACCCCCAGCATCTCAAACTATCTTTTGTTTTGCTAGAGAGTTGGAAATAACAGGATTCCAATGGGATTTTCAGCACGTGATTTGGCAAAATTGACATTTAATTTGTTAAAAAACAGTCCAGTCTACATGTAATAGTCAAAAGATATTAGAGCAGACGTCAATTACATATCAGTAGCTTTGGTTTTGAATTTTGCCAGCCAAGCTCTTTCCAAAGTCTTGAGACAATTTCTGTATTCTTTAGTCTGCTCTTGCTACTCACAGAAAAAAAAAATTTTATTTATATATTTCTTGTCAGTCTGGTTAAAACCAAAGCCAGTCACACTATACAACATTCCTTGTGCTTTTTACTTCATAAAATTATGAACATTAAACTACTCGACAGAAAGCCAGCAAGGAAAACTATAAAGGAGCCCCACACTGAATGGTATGACAAAACAGAAGCAGTTGACTGTGTCATGAGTTTACAGAAACAACTGTGGTTTAATATGGTTTGATTTGAAGACGTTTTAGAATCAAAACAGTACAAACTGGGTTCTCTGAAAAACAAACAAGTTTTAGCTGTAGTAAGGGGATGTTCCAGTCTACAAAAACTCCTGAAATGTACAGATAAACTTGATCAACGTATAACAGCCTGTACATCATATACCTTAAACAAAGATATACATTTGTTACTTAATTGTTCAGAATACTGTGGAAACATCACCTAACAATGAAAGTCTTTGATCATGTTTCTTTTATTTGATCATAATTTAATTGATTGCATTTTTTCTCACTATGTTTTTGGCTTGTAAAATAATTTTCCAAAACTGCTCTTAAAGAATGAACCCTTCAGGCATTTGGGTAGCAGCGGAAATATCAAACAGTATCATATCCACAAATAAACAAAATATATTTTAAAGGGCTAATATCACAATTCAAAAGCATTTTCAACATGAAATATTATCTCTGTATCAGATGATACTTAAAACTAGTCAAGTACAGTCAGGCATAGTGTGCACATGATGTAGAAACATTCTAGAAGAAAGAACACATTGATAATTAATGAGGGCACAGTCATGGTTGGCTTCACAGAACATCGATAAATAGCTTTCCAAAACTGGGCTTTTCACATGAGAAAAGTAATATTTGCATTTATAGCCAACAAACGTTGACATAACATGTCTTGAGGTCCACTTGAGCTTTGCACTAAAGCTTGAAAGTCCAAAAATGATTGCAAAATGGCTTTGCATGACAACAATGATTAACTAAAGCTGGAGTATTTAATAAACTATTATTGTCTTACCCCTCGCTTCATCTTTTAGTCTTTGTACCGATTCTTGGAGTGTTTCCTTTTCATCTAATTCATTTTCAAGAATAGCATTTCTTTCTATAGCCTAAAAAATACGAACAGAATGTTTGGTTACCACTTATTCAGGGTAATATAAGCCAAGTTTTGATCACCCTTATTTAAGAGGAAATATTTCAGAAAATATGTGCACATAATCCCTTCTTTAGTATAAATCAAAACATAACATAAAATGTAAAAATTCCAGAACTATTAAAGAACTAAAGACAAAAAATGAGATAGCAACATTCAAGGTACAACTGTTAAATCATAAAGGATCTGAAGCATGAGTAGAATTTTAAAAAAACAACAGTTGTTGAGTAGAATTAAAAAAAAACAACAGTTGTTAATGGGTAAGTCAGTGCAACATGGCCATATAAGGCCACTGTAGCTCATTCCTCCCAGTACACAAAGCTTGATCATGTCCCAGTACACGTGCCCACGTGAGGCGAGCACAAAGACAAATGTGATCTGGCACATGAAAACAAAACTATAGAGAGTCTAACACAGACTTCTTTGAGCCATGGATGTCAACCAGAAGTTAATATCTTCCCTCTGTCTCATTTTCATGGCACGGCATGGCATGGGTTGAAAAGCTCTCATTTTAGCATTTACAATTTAACGTTTTAAATGAAATTTCGAGAACACACACCACAGAAGAGAAAATTCTACTTCTGATTCACATCCGTCTCTCAAAAATGTCTCATCCATAATGAGAAACCGAAAACGTCCTTGTCTTTCTGCTTACATGTACTTCATGTCAAAAAGTGTAACTGCAAGCAGATGACAGTGTTGCTTAGGAATCACTGAACTGGTAGCCAAATAGATGGTTGCCAAAAGTGATCTAAAACTTTTCAAAAATACAAGGTTGGACTCAAAAAAAACTTGTGCAACACTTTTGTGCAATACCAGTAATGTCTTTGGATATTTTTTGGCACAGTCTCGCATCTAGATGAAATTACATAATATAGCTTTAATTACCTGATTCAACTTCTGCTCAAAATCTTCTAAAGAGCATACTGTTGCCCTAAAATGAAAAGGGTACAATATTGCATATTAGTGTTACTGGCATTGTACATCAATGATCAACAACATAGTAACCATCCTTGTAACCTTCAAAAGCTTTGAATATAATAATCAACAAAGTAAATGTGGTAAATGCACTTCTGACGGTGCAGCTGACCGAAAGTCAGCTGCTCAAAGAATCCTCAGCATTCACAGTCCATATTTTTTTTTAGCCCAAAGTGATCATGCAACTAAATCAAAATCGTTCACTAGTGAGAATCATGAAAAAACTTCAGAAACTCTAAAATAATTAAACATGTAGACCTTTTCCAATAAAAATAAAGCCAAAATTAGGAATCAATCTTTAGTATTGTAGCACTTTCCACAAACAATGTTGTCTTTCCATTATCTCACTTCATCAATTACAGATTACAATAGCCTCCATGGTTCTGTAATTCTATTTTCCTAGAAACAAACTGCACTTTTTTTCAAAGACAAAAAGAAAACAATGACAAGTAAACACTGCTTTCATCCCGCCGAGTTTTTCAATTAAAGTTCCCACACTTGCTACTAAAAACAGACTTGTAAAAATTTTCGCTAAATTTATCAAGGTTAGATACCTTAGCACTTTATTGCGGAAAGTCCAACATGAAAACACTCCGAAAGAGGCACAGGAAATAATATTAAAAATAGCTTATAGACGAATGAACATGTATCCCACATCCCTTGTAATACAATCAGGTCAAACGAACATAATATTAATCCTCGAAATTCATGTAAAGCAGTTTCACGCTATTATTGAACGATCCACTTTGTCGTAATAAAAGAGCAAAAAATTTGTTTCGGGGGAGTAATTGGCGTCAGCTATGCTTAAATTTCTTAAATAAGTCGAGAAAACTTAAATCCAATTTATGTGAACTTAGTGCATAGCAACAGAAATTGATACGGGGATTATTTCCTCCGGAATAAAGCACGACCCTCGCGCGAGATTGTCACATGCCAGAAATGTACTTTTCGTAAACACAAATTTACCCGATATTTGCAGTAAATTACCCTCACTGGCAGGTCATTGACCATTACTAACACCTTGCCGAGGAAAAAAGACATACTTTATGTGGCTAGCTACAAAGAGTACAAATGAAAGTGTAATAACATGAATATTGCAACCCTCGGTGGAGCCACATTGGGACATTTCACGTAAGAGGTGACCGGTGCAACATCAAATGCAATTAACAACGCAAAAAAATAATATAAAGACATAACAAGAAATGGCGAAATGATCCAAACTGAGGTGTAAATGTTGTTGTTAGCTATACTTTTCAGCTGCAAAAATAACCGAACAACAGACTTCAATCTTGCCACAAACCTTTTCGCTCGCTCGAGATCGTCATTTGCTTGTTCGAGTTCCCGAACATATTTTTGGACTTCTTCTCGAACAGCTTTTAGCTGAGCAACTTCATCTTGAAGAGACGATATTGTAAGATAGGATTCATTCTGACTCGCATCTAGTCTCGCCTGTGTAAACGAGAGAAAACAGAACAGTTAAAACAGATCTACCAAACCATCGACTCGATCAACAGGCAAGATGGCGTCCACGAAGCAAGTCTTGCATTATTTACAAACTTTCATTTAAACAACAGATGAATTGGCGGAATGAGACTTACGCCATTAAAGCTAATATTTTCGAGTTACCTTTAAGCTTTCATTCTCCGTTTCTAGCCGTGTTTTTGCCGCTAAAAGCTCCCGCTGTCTGGCTTCGGCTTGCTCTAACTGCGTTTCCAATTCTGCTTCCAGTTCACGACTACCTTCTTGAAACTCGTCGAGTTCATCCCTTGCTTCTTGCAACCTTTTTCCCAAAAGAAATGATCAAATTAGACCTTCATCACTTCCCCTTTAAAATCGTATGACTGTCATCGAAGAATGTAACCCTGAAATACTCACTTTCGTTCTAAATCCTCGGCTACTTGTTTCCAGTATGTCGCCTCTTCTTTCGGGTCGGCGAATTCCAATTCCTTATCGCCCGTAGAAATACTCATTCCCGGCTGTCGCATAAGGACGGCAAGAAGTGTTCACCCCGAAGTACAAAAAAATTTTACCTTCTAGCAATCTACGACACAAGGAACAAGAAAACCGGCTCAATCGAGCCAAAACTCAGTTTATGTCTCGAAGCTTTCAACGAAATATGCAAACCGTTCCCGTGATGACGTCAACTCGTAAGATGTGATGCATTGTGGGATATAAAAGGAAGGCTGTGCTGATAAAATGCCTCGCGTGTTTTCACGCTTTTCTCAGTGAAACCAAAAACGTGACATTTGTTATGGGTTAATGGGTTTATCAATCAAACACAACAAGTAAAGTAAATCGGTTGATTGAATGTTCACAATTCCACGTAAATAGCATGGTGCGGGTAAAAAGCAATTTTGTCACTGGTCGTGTCAAAATTCATGGTGTTTTTTCGGTCGGTCTACAATCGGAATTACATCAAACAAAGGAAAAGAAAGTTGACTTATGATTCGAAATCAGCGAGGAGTGAGAAAGGTAAATTTTCGGAGGATCTTTGTAAGTATTACTCTAAAGAACTTCCCAGAAGGCACAAAATGCTATTTAAATTACAAAGATGTTTCAACCCAACGCGATTGAATAAAGGATTTTATACTGTGCGCTTTTTGATTGACAAAGATTTGATTGACAAAAAGCTCCTCAAAATTTTAGCAGGGATTAGTTGTCTGCTCCCAAGCCTGGCAGCTCATTGGAACCGGTGCTGGAGTAGGTGATTAGGCCCGTGCTAATTAATTCCCCCCACCCTCTACCCCAGAGATGGGATGTTAGTCCATCGATCGCGTGTCAGTAAGTCTCGAGCACGAAATCAAACACTCTCTCCTCCTCCAGTAAACCACTTCACTTCAGGCATTTATATGGTTTATCAGCAACTAAGCTCTTGGAATGTTGGAAGGACACTCGATCAGCCGTAAAGTCACGTGTTATTGCACTTTTTTCGCTATTGAAATTAACACCGAGCGTGTCAATCAGGAGTGTCAATAGGCACGAGTTTACACTGAAAACACATGATATCTAGGTTATTTCCCGCAGCACTTTTTTTCTTATCGGTCATCTACGCAGTCAAACTTACAAGATTGTATCTCACCGGAACACTCGAAAGCTTGGTCCTTAACATACCAAAAGCCCACGAACACAAACGGAAGTGCGCGCCACTACACGCGAGCGCGCGCGGGTCTTTGATTTTATTGCTTTGATAGTAATATATTATGTTTCTTAGAAAGTTCCGCTAATCAGGTCTTTGTTCGTGAGGTTGGCTTTCGGTTCGTAAAATGTGCGATCTTCTCTGCTTTCTGTTTGGCTTTTCATTTAGCGCAAAATTTGCGTCTTTTCAGCTTTTTATACCTGGCCCTCTCGCCGGATTCATCCGAGCGGCATGCAGTGATGTTGGATTGTCGGGCACTCACCGAACTTCAAAGTGGAACAAATTCCCGAACATCTATAAACTACTATATACTGTGTGTATCAAAGCTTCATCAAGTTCTTTCGACTCAAGGAGACTAAAGAACCATTGGCTATATCCAAAGTATGGCCTGTATGGGAAATTTCGGTCGGAATGTAAAAGGTGCTTGTGAGGGTTCGCTCGATACCGGCTGATTTCCGAAACCGTGAAAAGAGCTTGAGAGCATGTACTAAAATTGGAATATATTGATATCTGAACAGACAAGTGGTGTGTATTTTAAGCGTGCGATACGCTCAACAACTTCTACCCTAGCTTCTATAGCCTAATTTTCCTAATTTCTTAAGTTCGACTCTTTTAGAATTATTTTAGCGATTTAGATAATTTATATATACATGTATATTTGTAATTTTTATGATTGCAATATTCATTACCAGGGCACTCTGGATACCAGCCATGATGCTAAATGGACCACCCTGGCTAAATAAAGTATGACTTACTTACTTACTACCCAATAGCGCTTTTCGCCGGGGGGGGGGGTATCACATTGTTTCGGATGATGTGGCGTAGATACTGCAGGACAACGTAGGGGAAGAGTGACCGTCTCAGGTGTGAGAACAGTCAATGAAAAGCAACCAATACAAGGGAGTTACTCCCTTAAGGCCGGAAGACTATTTTTGGTTTTCACGAGCGGAAAATTTCGGTCGAGGTGCGCCGGCCAAAAAATATCAACCAGAATATCCCGGAAGTTGATCGATGCTGACTACTATATCTTGGCGAGGCCATTAAGCTCTGTTCCAATCAAACGTCAAATTTAGTGCAACACAAAATTCTAATTCAAGACCAAGGGGGAATCAAGTTTTTAACTTCCCATTTAGCGCAAACCCTCTGAAACCGTGTACTAAACGGATCTCTCATCATAATATCAATAGACTGTTGGATATAACAGTGCTAAAACGAAAAACTGGTACAATGTTCCGGGTCTGTTTCGGACCTCTTGTGGTAGGCACACGATGTTCTACTTAAGGTTTGTTTTATTTTTGCTTTCGTAGCTTGTCCGCTGAAAGATGGCCTTCCATTACAGCTTTTAACTGACATTGACAATAACAACCGGGAAAACTACCTTGCAAATGCGAGAAACCTGCTTGCTTGCCGGCAGAGCTTGTAATAAACTTGTGTACGAACAATTCTGAAGCAGCCCAACCGGTCATTATTTTTCTGTTTGTTATAAACAGGGCTCCAAAGAACAAAGTACGAGCCGGTTTTTGTCCGTTTATTTTAAAATTGTTAAATCTCCTATTTAGAAGGTTAACTTTGTTAGCTTAATTTTCTCCAAAATTTTTATTCCATGTCACGATATGAATGGTTAAGGGAAGGCTGAACAAGAAGCTTTTATCTGTCACTTACTCGTTGTGCAGTGTCGAAGCTTCTGCCTACTAAGGAAATTTTCGTTGATACATGAAACGGTTTATTTATAAGACAATTAGTGCAAACCAAGACAAAACTGCCGAGTTCACCTTTCATATTGCCGGTTTTCGTGTGACGTTGTCATATTCCGAAATAAAAAATTACCTTCCTTCTGAGGTTTTATTTTCATCAAGCTATTTGCTCGCTCGACAGTAGTCACCTTTTTCCTCGTGGCAAGGTTCCATCGGCCAAGAGAGACAGTGGACACTGGGGACGAGAATGGCTATTCGTTGCCAGGCTCTTTTCTCATCTTTCCCAGAGAAAGGAGAAGAGAAGATTCTGGAAACGGGCCTGGCTTCCTTTCGGAAATTCAAAGGGTCGGTTTAAAAAGTGTGGCTACTTTTTTTTCTATGTATAAACTTCGGCTAATTTATGGACCAAAACGTTTGTTTAAATATGGTGAAGAAAGATCAATTGTGTGCTATTGCACTCAAGAAGAGAAATTAAATTTCTAGAGTTTTACTCAAAATGGTTGCTATGAAAACCAGCCACAGCCTTTTGAAGAGTGTTTTATAGTATTGACGCCAACACTTCCTGCTCTTTTACAAAACAAGAATTGACTGTCAAATAAGCATATCATGTAAGTTTCTGTTTTGTTCTGTGATATGAACCTAAGTTTTGACAGTTAACTCTTATTTTCAGTGCTTTTTACAGCTTTATTTGGAAATAACCTTATTTTTTACCACACCCAGTGGACAAATCATCTCATGTCACGTGACAGACCTTAAAATGTTACGACTTTTTTGGTTTATATCATCACGACACTATTATATTGGTCTTTGATGACCCCAAGTTTCAGAAATTCTACTTAAAAACCTTGCAAAGTAGAAATGTTGGCGCGAAGTCAGTCGGTACAAAAGTAAACTTTTGAGAAAAATGCACTTTAAGTTTCTTACACGAAGTATTAAGCATTTAACGAGCCACAAATAGTGGGGGGGGTGCAGATTGGATCTCGGGGGAGGCGGTGCAATGGTTGTTCTATTTTGTAAAAAGTTACCGCAGTTGTGGGAAATATTTCTTGTCATAAGGGAAATGAATGAGCCTGTGATGGCAATTCGAGGCAAAGCTTTTCACAAATAATTATACCAATCGAGTTGTGCATGTCTTAAAAGTTTTTTCTAAATAGTTTCGTTCATATAAGTTAAAAATAATCTATATTTTTGGTCACGTTCTTATAGTAAACAGTGGTTGCTATGGCCGTTGCCACGTGAAAAAACTTATACCACTGTGTACTTTCCTTAAATTTCACACTCATCTGGAAGGAAATTCGGCAAGATCGTTTCAAAATGTTTTTGACAAGTCCTCAAGGGTCTTAAGTCTTGTATTTCCAAGAAATTGAATTTTTCATGAACATCGCCATATTTTAGGGAACCATACCCCCTTAAACACTGTCAAAAATAAGTTTTCTGTTCGGTCTTAAATGTCAGAACTCCTTGTCGGGGCTGTGGAAATTTGCCAAACTGATAATTTCATTCTTGTCCTCGCTGTTGGTTTTAGTAACTCAAACGGAGTGAGATATTTAATTAGGACTGTTGCGAAATGAAATTAAAAAGAATAAGTTATAATGAGACGCTTTGCTAAGAGGATAAATGTAACAATTAATTTAACAAAAGGTAAAGTGTTCATTTAGAGCCTTTTCCACTTCGTAATCACTCACTGTCCTCTTTGGGGTGTTCAAAAGAGATTCTTTTCTCAAGAGTAGACTTAATCGAACAATTCATTATTTTTAATCTGGCTGAACTCATTCCTCTTCAGTCACTTTAGAATGAACGACATGGTTCGTTGATTTTGGACTTTGGCATCCGGTAAAGGGCATAAATGTATCTAGTAAAATACATAAAGGAAATGAATGAAATAGAACTCAAACAAACTTTTTTTTATTATTATTGTTCCGACATTTTCATAATCTCTATGCAATGTTGCTTCGCTACAGCTTCTTGATTGATATACCTGTTGCTAACAACATTTATTGTTTGACAATGGCGAAGGAGGTTAACCGGGACATCCCACAGATTATTTTAATTTGTCCTATTGATACTTGAATGGCGTAAACCCACCTTTATTTGTTTGCAAAAATAAACTATTTTAAATTAATATCGGAGCTTAATGCTGCGATTTTTTAAAATATCAATTCTCGAAAAAAGAAAAAAACGGAGAGTGAAAAGTGAACTAATAAGCGAGCTATGTGCTACGTAGTGTAATTTTAAAAAATCTATTCTTCACTTTGCAGCTCTGTTCGTCACTTTGTTAACGACCATTGTAATACACTTTCCTATGTAAACATTCATGTTTTCACGCATACTAAACAACGATTTGAAAAGAATTATAGTTGTTTTAACTTCAAAAGATGCAGATCCGTAGTTATAAAGGAGAGGGAATTAATAGCAGAATTCATAATTTAATAAGACTATGCATAATGATTTATGGTAAAATGGTGTTATTGTCGGCAAAAAACGAAGTTTAGTAACAAATGTTCGTTAACCTTAGGGTTGAGTTTATACCTTGATACGAAATTCTATTCATGTGGTAATATTTGTTCTTTATCGCTTGTATCAAAGGAAGTCTTTCCAGCCATTCTTTCATATAGACGAAGCTGGCCACAAGATAAAAACATAATCCAGTTCAAACAGACTACGCCGGAACAAAAGAACAAGACACAGACTACTTATACATCAGAATTGACAACGTCTAAGCAAGTTGTCAAACCCATTTGTAAGAGACAGCTGAAGCCAATCAAATGCGGTATGTAGTGACAGTTTCTCATGGCAATATGTAAGTAGCCGTGCAAGAATAACTTGTCACAATATACAGCCGAGCCTCCCGTTTGTAAACGTGAAATAAATTTCCACTTGCTGCTTAGCATTCAGGGCCGGCTGCCGGATCAAGCAGATGGTCAGAAGGGAGTCCAAGGAAGTTAATTTTGCGACTTAAACCGGAGTCCTTTTCGTAAGTTTATGCTCTAAAAAAGCCAAAGAAATAACCAATTTGTACGATCAGATCACGAGCGGACCAAACGGTTAAAAAAGGAGAGGATTTTCTATCTCAGTTCTTACTGAAGAACGACTTTGCTTCTTTGAGAGGTAAGATCGTAGTGAGCACGATTTGTATATGGTTCTGTAAAATGAAGAAGACATGAATATGTGCATAATACTGAAAGTTCAGTATGATATTACAATGTCATAGTATATTGATTTCGCCGTAATCAACTATTTTATTAATGCTCTTAAATCGAGGAAACAACTTTTTTTGTGGCGAAAAAGTTTCTTCATTCGTACGGACCAGCGAGTTCAAGTTTTCGATGGTTTTTGTACCCGACCGAAAAGGTGCAGTTCTTCACACCTCAAGCGTTTAAAAAGCGTCTTCGACAGGCTTAGATAAGGAGCAAATATAAGCTGAAATTAGCTGCAACAATATTTTTAGTCGCGGCACGGGAAATAAAACGGGCATTGTATTAGAAGACAGCGAAAGCGCTTGGAAAAGTGGTGGTATAAAATCTGCATGTTCAAAGAGGTACTATCCTGTGTTTGTTTTCTTGTGTACGTACCGTTTTACTTAGTTAAAGGACCAGTTGGAATCAATAAGGATAAAAAGATGGAACATTTCGGTTTGGAAAAAAACATGCAAATTTCTTATGTGTTTCAATTTTTCTCACCCAGTCATTTAGCTTGACAGATGGGTGCAAAAACATAGCCAAGTTGCATATTTCGTCTGTGCAAAGGGCTTGACAAATTTGTAGTCGTCGTAGAATTTCACTGTAAGGTTTTCAGCTAGGCTTCAGTCGTACAAGATTTGATTAGCCGAGTGCAACGAAACGAAAGCCTGCGCTAATTCAAAACGATATGGCCGCAGCTGAACTGAGAGATATTGCAATTTAACCGTCGATATGTCAGATGAAAAGTTAATTCAACTTGTACGCGGCATCTTCGTGGCAGTACATCTTATAGTTGTATTAAACCACCTGAGGTAACTGAGATTTCAATAAAACCAAAATTTCAATAAAAACGTCTTAGAATCGTTTTCACACAAGTAATTAATTTTTGTCATTGTTTTGAAGAAAATGGTCACCAAATTTTGAGGTCATTTTGCGCAGTACAGAAATAACAAATTGCGCTTTAAAGCGACCAGTTGCTTGCGCTGGTAAAATAACTGAAAGGGTTCAAATCATGACGAAGACTGGATGAAGATTTCAAAGCTGAAAGTAGTGTAATTCCGGCTTCCGATAACAGAAGATCCAAGAAAGATAATGCTGTCTGAACTCGAGGAAGCCATCCTGAATTTCAATATCAGGGAAAATCTAAATGTAAGATTAAGAATTTCACCGACGGAGACGGCAGTTGTAACCGACTACAGATAGATACTGTGAGAAGGAGACCGAGGAATCTGTCGGAGTTATGTCGTTACAATTTGAGGCAACTTTGAAACTTTAAGATTTTAATCATGTTTAATAGCGTCTTTACGAATAACGAACAAACAGATGTAAAAATAATCACTTTTTAGCCATGGCATTAACGCTTAAAAATCTCTCAAGTTTTGCACAAACTATCAAAGCGCTTTTATTCCAGTGCTTCAATGTTTCAAATTAAAAGCGAATTGGACGCAATACAAAGGGCTCTGCTGAACTACCCTTTACTTTAGAGCTCGGGAGACGCCGGAATAAACGTGAAAATGGTTATTTATTGCACTTTGCTCTAAATGTATTTATCACTTGAGTTTACCACTGTACGTGTTTATATTTTTTAAGACTGAATGGAGTTCGATCCGTGAAGCGGGTTCTAAAGCATTATGAAAACTAACTTAAGGAGTCCTTTACCCTCGTAGGTATTAACGTTCTAGAAAAAGTTTAAGACCACGTCAATAAGTATAGGCGCGGAATAAATGTTTAGCATAATCCGACGAGATTTTCAAGTAGAATTAAGCTTTTTGACCGGGGCTTAGCGCGCTAGCTAGTTTTAAACTTTACAGAATTTTTAGATGGTAGTTGACTTCAATTTAAATATTCCATGCATGCATTCGTTATTGGTACGGAATTCGTCAATTTGAGAGAAAGTTTTACTTTTTTAGTACGAACCTCTCGGAGTCATATTTAGTAAACAGATACGTCATTCTCCTTTTCAACTGTTTTTGCAACTAAGGCGGTGCAAAACCTCACTTTTTCAGTTGGTCAAAAGAAAAAAGCAGCTTAAAAGCTCGATCCATAACGTACAAAGCTTAAGTTCTTGAATATTGTGAAAATACTGTAATCGACGGTAATTTTAACCAGAAAGTTTTATTAAACCAGAAAGCCCACCTGTTCAAACTATGACCGAATGTTTGGGAAGAGTCACTATAGTAACGAAAAAACACCACAATTGTCGGTTTTACAGACGATAACAAACTATCTGTCAGCCAGTCATTATGTCTTAATTTGGAGTGTGTTTTCCCACAATTTCATACAGGAACTTCTCGGAATATTAATGCAAAAACATCACTCGTTTATATTCCGGTAAAGGTTGTCAATAAAAGAGTGATTAACAGATGAGGCAGTTTGTCGGTTAGAGTACTTGAAAAACTGAATATAGATGAACTTTGGACGCGAGCTAAAAAAAAATGCGTTAAGTTTCGTTCCTGATTCGAGTCACGTAGTCCAAAGTACACATGCAGTGGTTGCAGCACATCGCACATCGACAAAAACTGGCTGGAAAAAAGGCATTCAACTGCGATATAACGAAACGGGACAACTGGGGCCGTGCAAGGGACTTTTTCAAGGTATAGTGAACAAGTTCTTATAGCACGCATATAGGGCTTCAGTTGTCGAAAGAACCAAATCTTTCACTCCAGTCGTATTGATCATTACCCTAAACCGATTCTATTTAATTTAGAAACTGTCCAGCTTTCTGTCAGATGGAAGAGAAAGTGTTCTATTTCGTCATAAAATGAAGTGGTTGTAGGAACACGCAAATGATGGTAGTGTGAGCATTCAAGAAATATTTGTATTTAGACGTCTTCATGGAGTAGTTGCTCTGAATTGCGGTGTAAATGCATTTGCGTCCTTTAAGCTCCTGGTACAAACCGAACCGGAAACTGGCAGCGGCCAAACTAGACATAAACTCCGTTTTTGTGCTCTGTTAATTACCACCATGCGCTATGTTCATAAACAACAAGCTTGGAGTTCTTGGGTCCTTTGATGCGTTTCTCACCTATTTTACGATATGAAGAAAAACTTGGCGGAATGAGCTGCGCATTCAACCCAGTCCCCTGACGTTTTCTCACTTTGTTATGACCGCGCTAAGCCTTGGCGGGAGGCAGGCATGTTCACCTTCTGGTTTTTCTCGGGACGAAGCAACCAGAAAAGACGGCAGAAATCAAGTGCCTTCCCTCTAGTAAGGCCCCATTTCTATTAAGCACTTTCCTTAACACTGAATGTTTTCCTGTATTACGTACCCCTATTCCAATAGACTCCCCCCTCCAGTGAGTGAAATTTTTAAAAGGTACTGAGAAAAAGTAGATTAGGCGAGTGAATTATGTAGTCTGCTCTCTTGTCTTGGAATGAGCAAGAGCTTACGACAATGGCTGAGATCCTCTTCTGTTCCAGGTTCTTGGGTTACAGTACCTTTAGTTGTAAAGAAAAAGGAACTATTTGTCTGCCGGTCATTATATGCCTTAATTTGGAAAGTTTTCCCAGAATTTCATACAGGAATTCAGTTCTGAGAAAAATAATGCAAAAACATGACTCATTTATATTCGAGTAAAAGGTTGTCAATAAAATAGTGATTAAAAGCAGCTTGTTAACTCCGAGAGTACTTGAAAAGTATGTGTCGGTGAACTTTGCATGCGACCAAAAAAAGAAATGTGTTTAGTTTCGATCCATTCGAGTCACGTAGTCTAAAGTACGCAGTGGTTGCAGCACATCGCACATCGACAAAAACGGGCTCGAAATAAGGCATTCAACTGCGATATAACGAAACGGGACAGCTGAGGCGTTGTCATGACCACACCCCTATTCCAATTAACCCCCTTCGCCCCATCCCCCCTACAAGTGAGTGAGACTTTTAAGACATTGAGAAAATACAGATAAGAAGAGTAAATTATGTGGTCTGTTCTCTTATCTTGGAATTAACAAGAGCCGACGACAACGAGAACCTCCCCTGTTGCAGTTCATGAATTACAGTATCGTTAGTTACATACATGCATTTCATTGAAGCTCCCTTTACAGGACTTTTCAGTTGTAAAGTGTTATATCGCATTCCTATCTTTATACCGGAAAATTAAAAGAAATCACCACTCCGTCTCCAATTAAGAGCTACCGTAGATCAATAAAAATAGTGCTAGGCGCGACAACGGTACTTTCCATCATAGCGATTAGTTCAATTTGCTCGGTCGCCAACTGAACAGATTCTTTTTTATTTCTTTTCCCACAGGCCCTACCTAAGAATCAAAATGCACTCATCACTGCGGATTCTCCAGATTACTCTTGTAATAACTCAAATCACAACAGTGAAAGGATCTTCAAGTACAACTGCTCTCAACATTTCTGTCAGCTCTGCGAATGCGACAAATGTTTCAGCCTCATCATCGGTAACACCAGCGGAGACAAACAGCACGCCTGTCGTGTTATCTTCATCAGTGCCGCCGTACAGCAGCAGCGTTACCCCCTGGTCATCAGAAACGCCGGAAACGAACATCGTTTCTAGCAATTCAATGCAAACAAAGTCGCCGATGACCAGCGTTCTTGTCAGTTCCTCAACGGAGCAATCAACAGAAACAAACGAAGTCTCTTATTCGTCTGCTGTAACGATTGGTGTTTCAGCTGCTACATCATCGAGGTCAGCGGCCCAGACAAGCGGCCCTTCTAATTCTGTAAAGTTGTCGCCATCAACGTCACAGGAGGTCAGCGTTACCGCCAAGTCATCGGAACCGCTGATGGCGAGCAGTGTTTCTGGAAAGGCAACGCAGACAGGGTCGCAGACGAGCAGTGTTCATGTTTCTGGAAAGGCAACGCAGACAGGGTCGCAGATAAGCAGTGTTCATGTCACTTCCTCAAAGGAGCTAGCAACAAACTCGAGTCCCTCTGGGTTTTTGACACGTCAGACACAGTCAATGACCGCCAGCTATTCGTTAAGCTCGGCTTCTCGTCAAAACAGCAGCGCTCCAACAGCTGCTGAACCCACAGCGACGAGATCATCCTCCATCATACAGATGCTGACAACTTCACCTTCAGGTATCGCTCGATAACTCGAACAAAGACTGAGGCCCCATTGGGGGGCACTGAGTATCCCACATCCCGTTAATTTTTGGCCTACATATCCCTTATCCCGTTAATTCCTGACCGGTTGCAAAGGTTAAGTTAATGATTTTCCTACTCGATATCCCGTTTTATGTGATCTTAATATCCCGTTAATTTTTACCCTAATATCCCCTACCCCGAAAACTTTCAATACAAGGGCGGATCCAGGATTTTTCTTAGGAGGGAGTCCACCGCTGAGGAATGGCGTAACTGCCTGATGAGGTAAACAAATTTTAAAAGCGAATGCGAAGAAGAAGACTTCATCTCAGAGGTAGGGGTGCGCACCCCCTGCACCCTGCACCTAGATCCGCCCCTGTAATGGGTTCTCAATACATACGCCTTTTGACGCTTCCAGTCGCTATGGATAACAAATGGCAGTGCATGGTGAAAACAGTGTCGCGGTAAATTCTGTAATTTTTGTCGAAAGCCGTGAAAAATACACTGTAAAGAACGATTTCGTTTATTCTGACCACAGACTTAAATTTTTTACTACACAACAGAGCGCAAATGGTAATTTGGTGATGTTGCGATGAGGGAGAGATAAACGATTGGAAGCAAAAGATTTATTAGTCTGAAGTGCCAGCGGTCTTCTCGGGCTGAGCCCTCGCGACCTGGGCCCTGGAGGGTGAAGCGCGAAAAGACAGTTGGCGCTAAACTGGCCTTGCTATTGCTCTTGCATGCTCTACTTCCCAGTGCTCTCAATCTGGCTCTCGCTTTTGCTCTTGCCCTTATTTTAATGGTGAAGTTGATCACCGCTAGGTCGGGAATGACTGGTTAAACTTGTTTTTGGTTTTTACAGTTTCAATGTCCGTAAACTGGACAGACTGGTCTGTCGACTCAAGTGATTGTCAGGAGTATTGTTCAGAGAAGGGCGGGACCGTGACAGCGAGCCGCCAATGTTACTCGCACTCAAAAACGCTGGAAAGCAACGTTTGTTCCAAACACAACATTTCAATAATAAAGGTGGTTAAATGCAAGGAACATTGTCCAATCTCAGGTTTGTTCCCGGATCTCTTTCATTAGAGTAAGATAGTTAATACCCCCCTATAGGCCATATTCCAAAGAAAATTCCTCTCAACTTCTATTCAAATAATGGTACCCAGGTCTTCCGCGACAATGTTGCCACGCGCGTTGCGTGGATGTGTTCGCTTGGACTGTCCACGTGGCCGAGAACTGCTTCACACAATTGACTATCTCCAGACCCCCTGGAGCTCCCAATGGAATTACCTTGTGAATAAGGCCTACATGAGGGATTAACTCTCTCAACTTTATCCTCTGAGAGTCGGTAATTACGTCAATGAACTATCAGAAGCGCCTGTCTCAGAGCCTGGAGCTCGCTTCTTGAAAGCCCCGGAAACTTTTTGGGCCCGTAAAGCCATAGCAAAATCTCGAACCTTACTATTACAGAGCTGTTTTATTCACATATTCTTGATAAGAAGAGAGGTTCCCTTTATACAAGAAGTTTCAGGCGTATACACTTCTCCGTTTTTAGATACAGATGAACTAAAAATGGCTTTACGGGCCCGAAAAGGTTCCGGGGCTTTCGAGAAACGGGCCCCAGGTTCCTTTCTTACTGAACTAATTTGCCCAGATTGTTGGGGTCAGCTACAAATCTGAACCCACTTGCTTGAAAAAACATAAAAGCATATCCTCGATTAGCACACACTTGAAGCTTAGTTTAATAAGACTTCTCTTCTGTATTTCTTCAGGGAAAGAAGCTTTCAGAAGTTCCATCCCCACATTAGCCGTCAGCATCTTGCTCGTCATGTAAGTTTATTCTGCACAACTTTGGCGAGGCTCGCGAATTCTTTACGTAACGATATAGAAACGTCAATCTAATGCAAGAAGAGGAACACAGACCGACACTCCATGGTTTCTAGGGTAACATGATGTAATGCCTGCTTTAGCTTGACTGTACAATAAGAATGGCATATTCCTTGAACGCCACAACGAAAATTGGCCGAGCACCTGTAAGCTACAGAATCGAAACCAAGTTCAGAAGCAAAGGACACTTTGCCGCGAGTAGGGCGTCAACAATAAGATTAACTAAAGCAGCTTACAACGCCGTCACTCATAAATTTATGATCAAGGCCGAGCCCTCATTATGTTTTCTATTTGCAGGTTGTCATCAACATGTTCGGGGTTGAAAGCTTAATGGAATTCACCAGGGTCTGATTTCGTAGGAAGGAAGGATGTGGACAGAGGATGAAGTTAATTACGGAGCCTGAATTAGTGTAATATAGATTTCATGTTTTGTAGTGTCAAAACCCTTTTTTTAAAAGGTAATTACTTAGGATAGGATAAAGAGCGTTAAAGTACACACTTCTCGAACCCGACCACTTAAAAATCTACTCTAGGCAAGTAAAAGTATTTCTAGCTTGAATTTGTAAACTAACGATTTCTCCGCATTGTATACGCCACGTATCCTGTCCTTAGTGTCAATTTATAATAATTAACAAATAAAACATTCAGCTTGAAAACTCACAGGAGTCACCACACCGAAAATGTAAGAAACCGCTCAAAATTTGCGATCGATGCTAGCCAATCCGAAAATGATAAACTTTTGGTAGATCTCCGTACTTTTATGTGCTTTCAAATGCCCCACTTCAAGTGGTCGCACTGTACGAGTAGGCTTAAATGAATGACTTGAATCTTAAGTTATCACAGAGGGGGGAAAAACGTTAGACTACGAGTAGTCCCTCTTTCTCTTAGTCCGTCGTGCGTGACGCGAAAGAAAACCGCGAGAAAAAAATGGCCGCGCGAAATCCTGGAGGCCAGGAGCGAGGCGAGGAGCTCTCCTCCAGGATTTCGCGCGGCCATTTTTTTCTCGCGGTTTTCTTTCGCGTCACGCACGACGGACTAAGTGAAAGATTGACTACTCGTAGCCTAGAAAAACGTCGTAAGGCGATAAAAGGTTTTGGTGGTAAACGCGTCACCTGACATGTCGGTCCCCAGTGAAAAATGTTGAAACAGTGTGTTAGCCAAGTAACAGTTCAAATTTGTTATATAACGTTTCTCATAAATATTTAGAGCGCGGTACTGTATGTGAATACAATAATAATAATAATAATAATAATAATAATAATAATAATAATAATAATAATAATAATAATAATAATAATTGGAGCACTTGGAGCTATCAAAAAGGGACTAGAAACTTATCTTGGAAGAATTCCCGGCCAATTAAGCATCAGTGAACTACAAAAGATAACCTTGCTAGGTACAGCGCACATTTTGAGGAGGGTGCTATCAAGCTAAAAACTGGCTATCCCCTAGTGCCCCAGGACCTTGGTTTGGTCTCGGCCCTAAGGACTCTGAGCAAACATTACGTGAGGACGATAATAATAATAATAATAATAATAATAATAATAATAATAATAATAATAATAATAATAATAATAAAAACAGAACATTAATAAAATAAGAACGGTTTTATGCTAAAATTGTAAAGTGTAAGAAGTAACAACAATAGTAAAGAAACCTTTCTCTTGCAATCAGCACGCTTCAGTGTTGGTGGTGTTTTTTAATTTTTCGGTAGATTTTCCAAGATTAATGTTGTTTACCATGATGTAGAGAAATCTGATTGTATACCCTACTCCCCAGTTCCCGAGAGTCAAGCCGCTTGAAAGCCCCGTATGCAGGGCTCATAAAAGATATTACACGGCGTCTCTTTGCAACTCTTACTTGACGCATTGAGTCCAAAAATTGCAGATGAAATTCTCCCATGTGATTGTCATACTTTGCGTTTAGTTCAGTTATGAGATTTCATTGGTACATCGGGGCGATGGTTACTCTTTATTTTGACAGCAAGTGATAGCTATGTAATATCTTTATGCCGTTAATTTCATTTTGTTCCCCTCCCTACTGGAGAAGGTTCACAGGCTAATGCAAACAGTCAGTGGGTAGACATAAATTAAACAAACTTGTTTGTCTCTGGTCCTCTGGTTACCAACAAGAGAAGCTCAATTGACCTTTCTAAACATAATTAGAATACTTCAAACAAAAATTCTGTATGTCTCTATGGGTCTCGTTACATGACGTGTGTAAACGTGTAGCGCGTGGAAGTTTCACGTGACAGTCACATGCACAAGTCACGTGTCAACAGGGCAAACCATTGCTATGTATTTCCGAGCCTTGTCGCCTTGTAAGAAAACAGCACACCATCTCTTGATAACTTCCAATCAACTTGCCTTGTCTCACCTGGGATGGCTCTTGTTGTGTGGAAACCATTCTGATGATGCTTTCGCTTGCTCTCCGATCGAGATGTCTACTCATCATCGACTATCCAAATTGTAATGGCAAACTGCTTTGATCAGCCGTCGTCCCTGATGTTATAATTTCTCACTTTTAATTTCGTGGGAGTGAGCTTGGCCTTTCCAGCAGCCTTTTTAGATAGTCCTGGCTTCTGTTTCGCGGGTCGTGTTTGAACTTCCGTTCGTCTTCCTTTCAGCGCGAAAACGTCGCGCTCTGGGGAATCGCGCGTGGGAATGTAATCAGGTTCCAGGTCCCTCGAGACTGTAGAGCGCCGAGGAGAACTGGACCGCGCTTTTCTTGGAGTGGGGCTTTGGAAACTTTCCTCTTCGTCCAACATCTTCCAAATTTCTTGCAACGAGGCTTGGCCTTCAGACGACGATGTAAACAGTGGTTGATCGTTAGCAGGCGAAGAAGTCAACTGATTGGTCGGTGGATTGGTCACGTGATCATCTACTGGTTCTTTGTCTTTTGTATTAGCAACAAGTGACACTGTGTCGTGGGGTTGCAAGTGAGGCCCTGGATCTTTCACGTCTGAAACCAACAAATACAAACAAATTTAATGAGAGCCAGTTGGATGCACAAAATCACACCGTCTTCTACATGAGCAAGAGGTTGGAGCATATCCACCGCGATCGTAGGCTCGATTTCCAGCCGTTTTAGGAGTCTGGTTGTTTATCCTCCTCCCAACGTGGTGTGGGACAAGGAACGCGGGCTCACAAAACGGCTGGAAATCGAGCCTACGGCGCTTGCCGCTATCAATTTTTATCCCGCTTGTCACCTTGCGGCCATCAACATCACCACCGAAAATAACACGCTTGCTGCGTTAGCAATTACCTTCACCTTCATTAGAATCACTAGAACTTGAGACCACTGTGACCTTGATCTGTTCAGCGGCTTGCTGCTCCTTTTGAGCCATGCGCTGTGCAAACTGGAGCTCGTGAGCAGTAAGCTGGTATTGAAGTTTTTCCACAGCACTGAGCTGGTTCTGTAGATGGTCCTTCATCTCCTCTGGGGTCTTTCCAGCGGTGGTCTTTTCTGAAGGGCCTCGACTGACAAGGGGCTGCGAGGGATGCCTAGAAATGACACCGGGGGGAGCGCTCCTTCGGTCTCCTGACATTTCAAATAACAAGTTAACAGCGTTTAGGTATGCTGTTAAATAATTCCACCTAAAAAGCCCTCATGATTTAAGTTTTGCTTTCATCTAAGGCGAAGGCGCTTATTCAAAACTGGGCCCACGACTAAGAATATCCAGAATGTTCTCCATTCTTTCATCGAGTTTTCAGTCACAAAGACTTGCCAGTAAGGGCCATTATCTTACCAGTATACTTTGCTAGTTCAGCTCTAAGCCTGTTCCCCATCTGAATAAGTTGTTCTTTCTCTTGAGAAAGCCGGTTTATGCGCCGCGCCGCCACTTGTAGTTTGCCGTGTAGCCGCGCCAGGTCAGATGTCGGTGGTTGAGCAAGGGACATTGAGTCGAGGAAATCTTTGTCGCTTCCTTGAATTCCTTATTGAAACAGAAACGAAATAGAAAAAAAATTTCTGAGGTCGAAAGAGAAATATTAGGAGCTGCAATTAAGACTGGGTTTTTCGGGTATATTACGAGGACATTTTCTGTGCAATTTGCCAACAATGTATGCGCGACACAACGTTACTGAATGTGGCTATCTCTCTAAGTTGACCAAACTACCAGTTTTTGTCTATCACATCCAAAGTTACACAGCGCATAACAACTGAATTTAGTGTATGAAAATATAAAACTGTCTCAGAAGGTTAAGAAAACAGTTGAATCCTGCTTCTTACTCAGACACTAAAACAATTTTTAACAGTTTTAAGGAGTTTGTTTCACTGAATTATAGTCTACGAGAGCTGCCAAACCAAAACAAAAAGTAACTTTCTCAGTTTCAGTGTTTTTCAGAAACGTTTAATGAAGGGAAATGAAGGGTTTGTACGGAGAACTCCATTCGTGACAAACGCAAATTTACCAGGATTCACTCACTTCGCAGTTTTGAACATAGCAGGGTTCAAGACTTGTCATTATACGTGGGAAGAAGCAAAGATTACTTAATATCCTACCTGATGTTAATTGTTTTCTCAGACGATAAATCTCATCTTGAAGCTGTCTGATGACCGCTGCTTCAGGATTGAACGACACAGCCCCTCTGCCTTGCGATGCAAGCTCAACCTTTAAAGTTGAAAGCTAAGGTGGGAAAAGTAATACCAGACACAAATCGATATCAGACACGGGCAACACCTATGTTACAAAGGTTCAAGTCATCAAGATAAAACAAAGCAAATCTTTGGCTTGTTACACGAGTAGGTCTAAATAAAAGCACTATGCAAAAAAAAAAAAAAAAAAAACACTTTGAAGGTCTCCGTTATCCCTCTTCACCACTCAATAATTATTTCACTCATAGCTTTAACTGATTGTTTGTTAACTAATACAGAACAAGCTGACCTTACCACAAAATTAAATCGAGTGATTTGTACATGTATTTTCTCGAATCGCTGGCTTTCCACTAACCTGTCTAACTAGAAATTAAAAACTACTCTAACAGGTCACCTGATTCTCCAAGGACGTGGCTTCGGCATTCCTTTCCAATCCACTCTTGAAGTACTCGTCCGCCTCTTTCCTGGTTTGTGCCAGTTGTAGTTGCAGCTCGGTTACTCGCTGTTTCAGAGCAGTAAGCTCGTCAGCAGCTCGTCTGTTCTGTGTTGTCAGTTCGTACTGTACCTGATCCACTGATAACTGTTTCTGGCGAACCTAGCAAAGGAAAACAATTCTTTAAGAGCAGATTTCAATCTTCTCTCATCTAAACCACTCCATCTCTCGCCTGGTTTATTTTCCCGTCATTTAGATTTTCTGTGGGCTATAGAGTTACCTCTTCGTGAGCTTGGTTCAGTGATCCCTGCAGATGGTCCACTGTAGCTTGGAGTTTCTTCACTTGAGCTGACAGCTCAAGCTTCTCCTGGCGTAAAGCACCTGATAAACATAAACAAAAAAACGGCAAATGAACTTTTTGCGGGTCGCACATCCCCACCCAATCTTTCTGGGAGTTCCCCCGGGTGTTTATCTTAGTCCCCTGCCTCAATCCCTATGCAGTATAAATATCATACCCAAAAGATTCTTTGGACCTCCCATGGTGTCTTCCACAAATTTCACTGTGAAATATAAGCCCATATTTCGTCAGAAAAAGAGTTTGCACTCTAATTGCGGTGAGTGGCTTATAACTAATCAACATTCTATCCAAATTAAGTAGCCACAAGCCGTGTACATTAAGTTTACAGGATCTGACTTTAGACCGTGTAACCACAGCAGGATATTATTGTTTTAAAGCGGGTGGGGGGGGGGGGGGGTGTCCAGGTGAAGAAACCCAACGGGACTATCTATTATATAATAAAAAAAACACCTTTGAGATTGTAGGTGTAAGGAGCTTGACACTTTGGCAACAATAGGTGATGTACCGGATTCTTACCAATTGTTCCATTCAGTTCCTTGATGTGTGCTTGTATGAATGGATCTTGTGGTTGAATGCCGCCATGTGACGGTGCTGTTTCCCTGTGACTTCGTCTTGGAGGTTTGGCTGATTGTGACATGTCGTCAATCTGTTGTCTCAGTGTTCTGTTCTTTGATTTTAGCTCTGTGATTTCCTTTTCCAGTGACTCAACATATTCTGTTAAGAAAAGCACCAAGAATACAACATGATAACGAAACTTTCAACTTTCATGAATAAGAACTTATTTACAATAAAAAATGATATGATAACAAATGACAGCAAGAAACTTTCATACTTCTGTATTTCAACTATACACATGTAACATAAACTCACCATGAACACAAGTAACCTGCAACCAGTTGGAACCAGGTTAACTTTTCCAAGTTCTTATTTACTCTTTGTGTTTTACGTAAGTTTACTACCTACCTCTGTGAACTGAAATTTAAATAAATTGAGACCTAAAAAAATTAATACAATTAAACGAAATATCGATTTAAGATTGGGAACTCTAACTATTTGAGGCTGCTGTACCTGTGGTCAGTGGTACTGAGGTCCCTTCTTCACCATCTCTGCCTTGCACCATAACTGACGGGGACTTCGCAGCTAACTCGTTGCTTAGATTCTCCATGTCATGCCGCATTTGCCTAATCACAGCTCGTAAATTGTCATTCTGTTCTGCAAGGGATTTGACCTTCTCCTCAGGGGGCAGGTCTTGGAGATCACCAGCATCGTATGCATATGATTTTTCTTGCTCTTCCTTGTTTGGTAACTGAGTAGGAATGGCAAGTCCGTGACGCTGAAGAGTTGCAAGAGCCTGGTCTCTAATCTGAGTCAATACTCGAATCAGATCATCTCGTTGAGCTAATTCACGTTCTCGTTCTTGGGCAAGTGCCACACTCTGATAAAGGCGAAATAATAATTAAAAATGTTTTTCCCCATGATTCTTAAGACACTTCAAGAGTGTTTGAGTGATAGATCATCAACTTGTGAAGACATAGAGTCTCAAAGTTTTTGTCTAATTAGTGGCATTGTTTCAGAAAATATCGATATCCCTCTCACAGAAGACTTTTTGTTTTGAACTCGTTTTGAAGCGCACTAGTTCATTTCATGGAAAGTTGTGCTGTCATTTTTTTTAATATTATCATCATCGTCATCATCATCGTTGTCGTCATTGTCATCGTCATCATCATTACTATTATTATTATTATTATTATTATTATTCCCCTGCACTTCCATCCCTCTGAACTTTGAAATTTGAAAAATGACCTTATATGGAGTGGGTATGGATCCATGTATATTCTGTAAGGTACACACATTTCAGATAGTGCAAAGTTGTAATTTCTGCTATCTCTGCATTATTCCCTTATGGTATCCAGTCAAATTGCTCCATGGTCAGCAAACAAACAGAATAATTATAACGTAGGAAAACCTTTCAGTTACATGAGCATATTTCTCAGAAGTGATCATACCTGATCTCTCTGCTTGGTAAGACCAGCCAGCAGTTGTTCCTGCTTCATGTACACCTCTCTTTCAGTATCCTCACACCGCCGCTGCCAATCAACTTCAAGTTGAGCCCTGGATTGCTCCAAGGAAGATTCACGCTCCATGGCCATTGTGAGCTCCTTCTTGTATCTGGATGAGAAAAAGTAGAAACAACAGAAATTATCATTGTAGCTAATAATAAAGGTACATGTACCTTATTCCAACTAATTTTCAAGCAAAATAGTTTTTACCCTTGACCCTTTTACCCATGACTGTACAATGAGTTATAAGCACTAACTTGTCAGTGTTTCCCTTAAGCTGCACAATTTCCAATCTCATCTTCTCTTCTTGTTGTCTCAATGCTTCTAGTTCCAAGTCACGAGCAACGATGGATCGGCCATGGTCAGCTGTTTGTTTCTCCAGCCTGTGTTCTAGATCAGCCATGATTCCATACAACCTGATAGCAAACAATCCAGTCATCAAACATAAATGGGAGGCATTATAAACCTAAATGTAAATGTCATTTACTGTTTATAAGTTAGTTTAGAGAATAGTATTAGTTATATACCACTAAGAAAAGACATTTCATCTACCTCTGAACTTCCAGCTCTCTCTCCTTCCCAGCATCCTTGTTGGCCCATTGAAGTCTGCGGCATTCTACTTGCTCAGTCTCTAGCTGATTCTGTAACACACGGATCTTTTCCTCTAGACTTCTCTCAAGCTCACCATGGGCCTAAACCACACACCAGGGTAAATAGTGTAAACTTAATGTAAAAATATTATTAATATGCTTTCAATAAATTATCTAATATTTAATAAATGTAAAAAAAGTGGGCTTCACTGAACCATTCTCGAATTGTAAACATTTAAACCTAAAATTAAGGGTGTTTTAGCAGGTTGTAATGTTGCTATGGTAACCTATTATGCCATGACGATGACCACAACTTGTTCACCAATAATTGGGCATTCGAGTGATACCAATATTGTAACAGCAGTTGATAAAGACTTATAGTATTGATCCATCAAACCATAACTGCTGGAAAGCTCTGAAAACTGTCACCAGCCAGCTTAGTTCTTGAATGTTTTAGGTAAGAAAAGGTCTGCAAATGAGCCAAGTGGCCCATCAGACCGGCTTATATCTCCAGTTTCTAGTGTAGCTAGTGTAGCAAGAAGCGACTAGGAGTATTTATACTCCCTCCTGGAGTGGATGGGATACTAGTCCTTTGCAGGGTTACCCCCCACCCCCCTAGTATTACGTTTGCTGATACCCATTTATACACCTGGATGGAGAAACGCACTGTGAGAGTAAAAGTGTCTTGCCCAAGAACACAACACATCCCCAGCCAGGGCTCAAACCTGTACTACATGTATTTGATCCGCAGTCAAGCACACCAACCATGAAGCCATGGCGCCTCCATGAAGACTGAAATTTATGTTATTTAGACTGCCATTAACATTAATTTTATTTTAGTCCACATACTTCTTTAGCTGCAGCAAGGGCTTGCTCCTTCTCCTTTGCATATCGATCCAGCTCAGCATGTTTGTGTTGAAATCTCTCCTGCATCTTGGTCATTGCTGATCTTAATTGCTCGATTTCTGCTTCCAATTCAGCCACCTTAGCTTTGTTCATGTTCTGTTCATCTGTTAACTGCCATTCTTTCTGCTTCAACTGTTTTTCAAGATCATGAACAACTGTTTCTGTGTCTTCCAGTTCGTCTTTTGCTCTTTCTCCGCTGGCTCTGAGTAGCTCTAGTTCCTTTGTGAGCATTTTAACCTGTAAATAATATTTGTGGCATTGCTATCTCTACTTCATATCAGTCCATTACAGGTGTATAGGCCTCCTCACAGAGCATACAGTTACTTATAGCATAGTTAATTAATTACAAGGCTGAAGATGAAAGTTAAAAATACATGTAAAATGATGCAGATTACTGTAACAGTAGAAAATTAGAGAAAATTAAATATCATTCATAAGTGAAACTAAAAAATTTCCTCTGTGATACAAATTATCCTTTGTCTGTGGCATTGTCCAATTTTGGCTGTCCTCAGAATTTTTTTTTTTTTTTCATCCAGTTATTTCAAAATTGGAGAACATGTAGTCCTGTTTCATAAACATATTACACTTAATCTAATCCCAAATAAAGACCATGTCTGATGAAGGGAACACAGAGCATACCACAGGTAGCCAATATACTTTGACCACGTAGCACAAAAACTACAACCCTAACCTTTAATTCACTAGCTAGTAAGGAATTACTCAAGTCATCTGCTTTCTTTCTAAATTCATGTTCTCTCTTGCGCTGCGCATCATCAAATCCAGCCATCAACTCCTGTCTCTGAGCCTCCACATCTTCCTCAGCTGCCCTATGAAATTCAGAGACAAGATTCAAGCTTCAGGCATGCAAATATGATCCCACCCAAAGGGAATACAGGTCAGTGCAAAAACTGTGAAATAGTTATAGAAGTGGCAAGTTGCGACTACCTAATATGCCTCTATTTGGCCAGGTCTCGGGTGTTATGAATTATTAATAATACAAAACAATTAAAAAGAAGCACCCTGTCCAAAATAAGCATCTAAATAAGCATCAACCTAGTTCTGTTTCTTTCTCCAGTTGCATCCTGTACTGTACTATTTTGATTTATTTATTTGCCTATTTCAAGTTGTTTGTCTATTTGTATTGATTTGTTTTTGTATTTTGGTGACGAATTCAATAAACAATAAACAAACAATGATAATGTACCATGTATTGGATGGCCTTATAAGCACTCTTTGATGTCATATTACTTTTCTCGGTACACGTTTTACAATAATTACAATAAAAAGTAGTCATTATTCCATGTATCAAATGATTTACTGTTTAATTTTATTTTCTACCTCAGCTGAACCTGGAGCTCTCTCTTAAAAGACTCAAATTCTTCTCTTTCCTTGTTCACTTCATTCTCTTTGTCGAGTCTGAACTGGTTTAATTCCTGCTGGTGTTCTCTCAAGCGCTATAATCACCAATTCAAAATAATTTACATCATGGGAAAGTACAGTACAATAGAAACCAATATACAAAATGTAATCTATTGCCAACTGGAGTAAGTACACTGCAGGACAAGAGATAAGATACTTAAAATGGTAAAACTTCTGATTGTGAATGCAAAAGAATGTAATATAAACTGTGTACATGTAAATACCAAAGAGACTCAGAAACAAATCTAAAGCAACTTTTTCAAGGGTTTCTTTCCAGGTTCTCTCACTGCAGTTTGTCCAGTCCAATTGCCTCAATAACAGAGTTATCAAAAATTTCTGACTCTGATTGGCTGTCTATTTGTTTAAAATTCTTTGTAATTTGATTGTTGTAAGTGGACACTGTGTCATCTAGATATAGTGTGGTATGTCACACCATGTGTGGTGCATTCTTAAAAACGGGCCTAGTGGAGTTCAGGTCAGTGAATATTTTGTGATTTCAAAATCAGCCAAGTATGCAGGAAGAAGGCAACTCCACAAATTTTAAATTAACATGCTTACTCTCTGAATTACTCATATCAAGAACAAATTTTAAAGTTTGGAAATCTTTGAGAATCTCTATAGAGGAAAAAAGCGAGTGATATATTCCATCAATTTTATAACGAACAGAAAAATAAAAAAAGAAACCATTTAAGTGTGCATAATAAACCCACAAATGGTATACATGTCCAGTAATACTGTATGAGTACAATAATTACAAAATGTTGCAACTGGACAGCTGTAATTGGGCACCAATCTGATTGCATGCCAATAACTTCACAAATAGGCATGCGGCAAGCCAATCAGAATTGAGTTCAGAATTCAGCCTTGCATTGTGTGTCCAGTTGTACAACTGCTGCACAACAACACAAAGAAAGGTGTGACAATCAGCATAATGGAGAATTTAAAGCCGGGGTGTAGATTAATGAAATTTAAGACCTGTTGATAGTGCCTTTGTAACTCTTCTTTAGCCTTCTCCTCGTGTAACAACTTCAGCCTGAGGTCATCCAAGTGTACTTTCAGATCACTGATTTCACTGTCTCTCGAACTGTTGATGTTTCTCACTTGTGAAAACAACGCATCATATCGTTGAAGTTCCTGGTCTCTCTCTTCTAACAGTTTCAAGTTGTACTCAAAATCCTCTTTCAACTTCCTAAATCGTACTTTCTCGTTGTTGAGCTGTCGTTCTTTTTCCTTAAGAGAACTCTGTAGCGACTTATTCCGCAGTTCTTGTGCTTCTCTCCATTCACTTTCTTTCTGTTGAACTAGTTTTTGCAAAGACGATGTCTCCACTGAAATATGCGCCATATGAAAATACAAAACGTATTTTGTCGGTCAGAACAGTGATCGCGATGGCTGCTGAACTTACATTTGTACAGAGATTCATAGTATTGACTACGGAATCTCAAGAGGATAAATCCGCTTTACAGTCATGGAAGAGTTAAAACAAACAAAATGTAACGAAAACAACTGAAAACTGCCGCCATTGCTGCTGCCACCGAAAGTTACTCAGGCCCAAACCTCTAGCAACTGCGCGGTAAAATTCATCTTGTTACCAATCTCTATCTAAAAGGCGCCAGGAGGCATGCGAACTCAGACATGAACTTTTCAGAAAATTTTTCGTAACGTCTTCCTGTGCATCCATGACAATACTGAAAATAGTAAAACATTGGTTTAGGCATAAATGAATACATGTAGTTAGGAAAAACCTATCAGTGTGCAACTCAGGGCAGAACTCCCTTATCGCAAAAAATATTTCGGTTGAAAATCCCTGGCTTATGATTGCATGTAAGTGACTAGCGTCCATGACCAAGAGTCTCCTAAAGAGAGAGGAAGTGAAATGGCAAAGGAGAACGCTCAAGGCTGTAAACATACATGAGTTCAAAGTGTAGGAAGGATTTCTGCCTCAGGTAAAGGTTTACTTTCCAATGGCAACACATTGAAGTGATGCAATTCTGACACCAAATTAATATGTTTCCGTTTATTCTGCACACTCAAACCCTCATCAAAGACATCATTTTCTTTTTTCAAGCTATCAAAGCCTTTTTATGACGTTTTTGCCACCTACAGCTACCCATAGCACTACTTCCAGTTTCTCTGGAGGGGTACATTGCTAGTCTTTTAAACCACAAGTTCCTCTCTGCAGTTCAGTGTCAAACACAAATTTTGCTAGCATCCATTTTACGTTAAAATATAGGGAGGCACTGTGAGACTAAAGTACCTTGCCATAAGGCCCGGGGGAGGTACTCCCTTATATGGGCTATATAGGTATGTGCGGCCCCAAAGGGTATGGTTTTTCAGCCGTTTTGGTGATAAATAGGGTATCGATTTTAGCTGATTTTGGTCATTTTGGTCATAAATAGGGTATGGTTTTAAGAAGAGGCCACTTTTTCATCATTATTGAAAAGAAAATCAACAAAAGCCCTTCACAAATTATGTTTATGGTAATTTAACATTGGTCTGAACTAGGGAACTAATTATAATGTAGGTCTGAAACAGGGTTTTGATTTAAGGGTCAGGTCATAAATAGGGTTTCAAATTTTTGGTCAGGTCATAAATAAGGTAGGGAATATCGCAGATTTTTGTCATAAATAGGGTAAGGGTTTGGGGAAGTGTGCCGCACACCCCCACCCAATTTTTTTGGGAGTGCCACCCCCCTCCCCCCCACCGGGCCATAAGGTCAGGTGCCCCTAGTTCAGGATCTAGTCCTCAGGTTCAAGCTTAATGGCTATAAGGGCAACAATCTTGTGTTGTGCTCTAAAATTTATACAAAATACATTCTCCCAAAAAAGCTCTCTCCATCTAAGTGAATGCAAGGATACAATCTCGATACTTCATAAGTTCATTTCTAGTTCACACTTTTCTCACAATTTGACCAGGCTGTATTTTTTTAAAAATTTATATTACTAAACTTGCTTAAAAACCTCAAATTGACCAAGCTTGTTCAGGGCTGTACCGCGAGAATACTGACTCTTGGTCACCCAGCTATTACACTTGATCAGTGACATCAAGACCAAAGGATGATATTCTCCAAGTACCATCCTTTCACTCGTAAGAATACTTGTAAATATATTTTAAATATTTTTCACTAACATTTACTTCTTGCAAAATAGCATGCTCGGAAAAGGCCTTAATGAATCCACCTGTTACGTTCCTGCTAAATAGTTTATCGAAAAGCATTTAAATAGAAAAGTCAACAAATAGCTCTATAAAATAATTTTAGATGCAGTTGGAATGTATTTTTTACAGAGCATTTTGGTACTCTGATTCACACTCCACGATGCTTCCTTAACCCCATCTTGGGTTAATATGCCAAAACTTAGAAGACCAAATGGATTTCATTATTAACTCTTTTCACATCACAGTTGAATTTCCTACACTCTTTTGACATAGTCTTTACAAGCCAGTTAATACCCTCTTCTTTGGCTTTGTTAACTCGTAAGTGCTGGATCTGAGTAGGCACCATTCTGAGGCCAGCCAAGAGGCCTGTTTCTGGATTTATGTCAACAAAGTACATCAAAGCAAGATCATCACGGAAGCTTTCATGACCTGTGATTCCTTCATAGTCGTTCAAAAAGTCACCACATCCGTAAATAATGAGTCTACCATTGTGCACCTCAATGCCTTTGACATGATGTGATGAATGCCCATGAATGACATGAACCCCTGCCTCATCAATAGCTTTGTGCGCAAACTTTATAAAGGAAGAGTCAACACTCCAGCCCCAGTTTCCTCCCCAGTGAACTGACAAAACGATGATGTCGCCATCTCTTTTGTACTTTTCAATTTGTTCTTTTAGCTTGTTTACTGCTCTGCTTGCCACATAAAACTCAAGAATATTAACTCCTTCCTTGTTCTTTCTTGCCTGCCAAGAATCAGGAACTCCACTAGAGGAGTGACCAGCAGCAAAGACCAATACTCTGGTGGTATCTGCTTTTGCAAACTGAAAAACAGCCGGTGATTTTGCTTCTGAAGAAGTACGTCCTGCTCCAGCAAATCTGATACCAACATTTTCAAGGGTGTCTAGAGTTTCTAAGAGACCAGGAAATCCCCAGTCAGCAACATGATTGTTTGCCAAGACACAACAGTCGACATTGGCAGACTGGATGACGTTTATATTCTTTGGATGCATACGATAATGGATTCCTTTCATGGGCCATGGTGTGTCACTTGTTGTCACTGATGTTTCCAAGTTAATGATTCTTAGATCTGGCTTCTTTTCTTTAAGAATTTGTATTGCATCTCCCCAAACGTAATCAACTGGCCGTTCACTTTTATCAGGAAGAGGTCCAGTTTGTGTTTCTGCTAAAGATACATAGTCTCTTGCATCAAGACCATTGCTCTCATAGAGTACAGGGTTGCAGGAGTGTTCTAAGATCATGTCAATGCCTCGTCCCAACATAACATCTCCCACCATGAACAAAGAAATTGGAGCAGTCATTGCCTGCAAGTTGAAGAGCAAGTTATTTCAGCTTTCTTTTCGTGAACACAAGACTTATTTCAATTTGTAAAAATAAATACAATCTCTGTAGAAACAAGGGTTGTGTTAATAGGAAAATCATAGTTTCAGCTGATGGAATCTAGTGGAAAACCGCACATGTTTAATAAGCTAAGCTAGGTTAAGTTAATTAAGCTTAAGAATAACCTTAGTTTAAGCTTTATAAAGCTTATAATTAAATGGAAGTGATAATCCTGTGATAACTGATGAAATAATTATTTACCTGACAAAAGCTTTGAGAACTAACACCTTGCAGTTGCCTTGCCTCTTTCAAAACTTCAGAATTAGAAATCTGTAGCTTGGATTTCGAGGATCCCATCCAAATAAGACCCTGTAAAATTAAACAATATAAGCTAAGCTTACTGAACTGGACCTGAGGCACATAAAAACCAATTTCAAATTGGAGAGTTTCGTGATCTCTGCTCCTTTGTGAAAAGTCAACAAAACAACACAATTGTGTAATTACCAGTTCTTTCTTTTGAAGAACAATGAAAGGTAACTGCACATGGAAGCTTTTTTACCTCTTAGTAAGCCGAGTGCTGAAGGGGCTGAAGTCTAAATTTCTTTGTTATCCGACACTGTCCGATATAATCCCGAAACGGACCGACAAATTATCGAGGATATCCGAGGACTAATAGCCGATCCAGGCTTCCTCAGATTTGTGATCGGTTCAAGATGGCGGAAGCGCTCGCGAATGGAAATGTCAGCGAATTTTTCTGCTAGTTTCGGACCAGATTGCTGTCAAATGCTGTGATATTTAAAGCTAAATTGTGCACATTTTGCTGCGAAAAAGTTGAATGACAATCAAGCTGGGGCTCTTAAACGATGTTCAGGTGCGTTTTTTATGCCCGAACGATGTGGAGGAAGTCAAACGTTTGTGCCGCGAATGGTTTCCTATCGAGTGAGTATGGATTTTATTTTTTATGCAGAACAGGAGCTTTTAGCTGGATATTACCAAAATAAGCACAGCACTAAGCTCATTGCTAAAATAAAATTAGATCTAAAAAGCCAAAAGTACTTCAAGGACGAAGCAAGTCGAGAACATGTGTACTGTTTTGTGTGTGTGTGTGTGTGTGTGTGTGTGTGTGTGTGTGTGTGTGTGTGCTAGCTATTCTAAACACGAACAGACTTGATGGCTTGTGTTTTGACAAGTCTAGTTTATCTGAATAGCAAAACGTTCATCCACAACACTGTTTTTTTAACGAACGAAATTTTAGCAGAGGTTTAATGGCCCTAGCTTTTTGAGTTGAAGACAACAGTGTAATTTAAAGTAGACGGTTTTTAGAATCATGCGCCGGCTGCTAAATTATGTCAAGCGCTCAGTTGTTACAGTTGCTAAGTCATGGTCACATGAAGCTTTGTTGATTGACAGCTTACGCTTCAATAAATGAACGACCTTGCTGCTTAAAGTTAGCTCTGAACTGTCAAAATATGGCTGTTACATGTATACGTTCTGACTTCAACAATAAATTAAAGTGATACGTGTTCAGGGGTGTGGAGAACAAGGGTACAGGCGACTGAAAATTAATTGACAGCCTTGGTGTTTACAACTATTGCGTTGGAAACTGGTGAAAATGCAAAGTTAAGTGTAAACCAGTCTAACAAGAACAAAATGTTATCTTGGGAATCTCATCAGTAAGACACCACAGAAGAAAAAGCAATGGGCCTCATATTTGTATATATTTTTTGCTTTGCAAGCTTTTCATTTAAATAATGAGCAAGAGGGAAGCCTGTTTTAGACTTTCAGGCATTTTTTGCATCATAATGATTCCAAGTACCATAGTATATTTCTCAAATGCACCCATAAGGCTGATCCAGATAGTGCAACTTTATTTTGTGTAACACACTTGGGGTAAGTCTAGGACACAAATTGTTTTGTGTACATCAAAATTACAACTTGCTTAGCATTATCGTGTAAGACACAAATAAGATGTAGGATTTCAAAGACGGCATTCACAGCCTCAGGCAAGTGTAAATTATGATGGTAGTTGGGTATAATTTTTGCATGAGATGATGGGAGCAAAACTACAAAAGTCAAAATTATGGGACAAAGTTCCACATGATCTGCTGATTTCATAAGAAAATTAGAATTTCCATGTGGCGTACTGATAAATTAGAGTGAATTAACAATTGATTTATGCTTTAGTGTACATGTACATGTACATCATGGAGTTATTGTGCGCATAGGAAGTTTGGAGAACATGAGAGAAGCATGAGAGTTGCTTGAGGGTTGAAGCACAGCTGAGAAAATACAACTCTATTTTCTTGAGTGCACTCCAAATTTTCCAAAGTGTCTATAACTCAAAGATGCACAGCTAAAAGCATGATTTAATTGTTTCATTCATTTAACACTCATATATGTGATACTGCCAATGGAAATAACATTCTTCTCACGAAGTGAGGTTTACTTTGCTACATCATCTTATTATAATGTATACTTGGGTATGTGGAGTTTGATAGTGCAGCTTTGCTATGTTAAGACGTCTTGTTTCACCAAAGCAAGTGATGAGGAATATTTTATTTGCAATATATCCTGCACAGGTATCCAGATGTTTGGTACAAGGAGATAACATCAAGTTCCCGCTTCTTTTCGCTGGCAGCCACCTTGAACCACAATATCATTGGTTTGCTTGTAGCAGAAGTGAAGACAAAGTCTTTATGCAACAAAGAGGTACAATAAAATATGGAATTAACTGCGTGTGTTTGGAAAAGGTTGTAATAAGTTGCAAAAAATTATGACATTCTTTTAAACCACTAGAGACAACTCAAGACTAGTCAAAATAATAAATAAAAAGAAGCCAAAGGGTCCTGAATAAAAATGTAAAAGTATTGCACTCATTTGTAAGTCAGAGTTACCTTTAGTTAATAAAAACAAGAAAATTCAAAATTTGGAAAAACATGACAATCAAAATATAGTTGCCATGGATACTTCAAATTCTGATAACAATCATGAAATCTCGTACATTGCATAGCAAAATAATCTCCTGGGGCCCTGTGATAAAATACCAGTGGGTGACAGTGTTTCTGAAATGTACATATTCATGCTACAGAAACAAAAAATACAATACAGTCAACAATGACAGTGTGGACTGGCTTTTCCCTGGGAGGGGGGGCGGGAGTGACTCCCATATAGACAGTACAGGGGTGCTCATCAGAAATTTTGAAAAGAATCCCCAGGAGTTACCAAGATCCTGTTTTGTGGGCATGACTTGAAACTTTTTCACCCCTAAGAGTGGCAATATTTCTTCAAAAACAACACTTTATCTCCTGTCATAGATTTTTTTGCTCAATACCCTAAAAGGTACCACAAAAGCTCATGCTGTGGACCTTTTGAGACTGAACACCCTATGAGGTACAAAACAGCTTTTTTAACCCCTAAAAGGGACGACAAGCACCCCCATCTTTTCTTTTATATGGGAGTTCCCCCCTGGGCACTTTGCCCCTGTATTTTAAGTGTAAAATTTGATTTTGAAAGTATGGAATAGGCTTTATATATCGTGAATTCTTTTCTTTTGTCTTGTAGGATGCTGGTATTCTCTCATTCACTTTCAGTGATGACACCCAAGTAGCTTATATTCTTAGCATTGGTGTGGTCAAAGTTTTTAGAAGACATGGAATAGGTAACCAGTTATCAGTTGAAATGTATAGACTCTAAAGTGATTTTCTTATTTATATCAACAGTTGTGGATGACTTAAATTTGATTAATCTTATTTAATGTAACCAATACAGCATTATTGAAATATTTTGAGATTCAGTAGAAAACATGAAGTCGCCTGTAAACTGTAATTGAAAAGTCTGTGTTTTGTTGTGAGTTCATCAGGTAAAACGTGGCACGAGAAAGACAATCTGTGAGAAGGGCTAAAAAATTGATGGGAGAGGGGGTGGGTGTTTGGGGTTGTATGCATGCTGCTGTCCTTCTTATATTCCCCATTCAAGTTGCCATGGTAGCAATGCTAAAGAAAAATGAAAGTTAGGCTACGCAGCAAGCATTCCTGTACAACGAGATTTTTCCACAGTCTGGCTGCATGCAAATTGGAGCAAGAACAAAAAAAATCATCACTCCCTGCCTTCTTGATTTTTTTTTGTTCTTGCTCCGATTTGCAAGTGTCCAGAATGCGGAAAATGCTCTTTGTAAGGTAATGCTTACTACACAGGCTAAATAAAAGTAGAATGTTTGGCCACTGCAGTGTTCCTATTTAGTCATAAATATAATTGCATGGCTTATAGACAGAGCATGAGCAATTGCTACATACAGGTGTAAAAAGTTCTTCTCTATATTTCAGGGTCTCTTCTATTAGACAGCTTACTCTCACACCTTACCACACCCGAGAGACAAAACTGCAAAGCTGTCTATCTTCATGTTTTAACCACAAACTCAGTTGCAATGAAATTTTATGACAAGAGACATTTCAGGCAGTTTCGCTACCTACCTTTGTATTACGCTATTGATGGGATGCACAAGGATGGCTTCTCTTACGTGCTTTATATCAATGGAGGCGAGCCTCCCTGGACACTTGCATATCCTTTGAAATTTGTGTTGTTTGTTTTATGTGGGATTTGGAGTTAAGTTGTATCTGACCAACTGGTTTAATTGATCATAACTATGATTACATGTATCTAAAATCAGTATATGGAAAAACATTTGAATGAGTAAATTTTCAAAGTTATTACATGAAGCAATTTACCAAGTTTCATGATAGACAGAGTTTCATTACATTTTCCACGCAGATTTGACAAATATAAATGTGCTACAATTTAAGTACTTTTGACCAAATTTAAGGTGTTTGGAAACTTGATCAACTTGATCATGTACTTTCCTACAAAAATTGCTGGTATCCTTTTCCCCTTCTGTGTGGAGAGAGATGCCGTGAGAGTTTAGTCTGTTGTCCAAGAACACAACACAAACCAGGGCTTGAACACAGACCTCCCACTACACCTACCATTTACTTGTAGTGTCAGTAGAAAACATGAAAATGATGTCTGTGAGTTTTTTAACTGACATTTGCACTGCCTCATATCATGTTGCCCTTAACTTGACATACTGATGCCCTGAAATTTATTGGAGGTAAACTGTCCCAGCTGCGTCTCTGCAAGTTGCCGTTATATATGATGAATTGTTGCTATCATTGGCTGTTGTGGGTTGCACCTATACAGTCCATACGGGACTCATGTGTTCGCGTCATGTGATATCATGGTGTGGTTACCTTCTGGGAGCAAGAATGAGTGAGATAATCAACAGTCTGAGCAATTTTAATTATTAGTAAGGATTCACTTTTAATAGGAAACTTGATGTACAGTGTAAACTCAGATGTCATTGAAGTTGTGACAAAAACAAACGAATCTCATGGAACTGACATCTTTCTTGTAAAATGACATCTTTCTTGTTATATCGAAATTAGTATTTGACACAATTAACCAAAACATTGTTATCATCAAGAATATTAGAGTCAACTCATAGTCTGGAATGTGAGGTCCATTTTTCCAGGGGTTATTGTGAAGATTGTAAATATACAGTCAAAATTTTATCCCGTCCAATTTTTGATTGTCAAGATTTATGAGAGCAAGAAGAATTTTGGTATTCCAATACTTATTTTATCCCACTGAATTAATTCACAAAAAATGTTACATCTGAGATGAAGGGGTGATGAATGGTGGAATCCAAGACTTGCTGAGAGGCTGAGAAGCCTGAGATCCTTATTTGAAAATATGACCGAGACTTTAAAGCAAATTGAGACTAGAAAGAAAAAAAGAAAGAATCACGCGAAAAGGGGAGTTTGTGACTATTACAAAGGATTTGGATATTTCAAGCTCAGTTGAAACGTTTCCAAGACAGATGAATTTCAAGGAACCATATATTAGCCTTAGAATATGAGAAAGTGGCCTTTGCATCTTTCAGAAAATATTTCTGAATCAGTCTTTTGCTTGCAAAATAATTTTGTAAGCACTGCTTACTAAGTTAAAGTAAATAGGAGTTGTTTTTATGTGCTAAGGTTTGCAATGAAATTCTTTTTTTAAAGTTATTACATTTTATTTTTTCAAAACAATATGCACCTTTTGTTCATTATGAGTGACAGTCAACTCCACACCATATTGAGCTGAAATTTTTTTCAACTAGTGCATCGTAAACAGAGGTGAATGGTTATGAAGTCTGCAAAACTTCACAGGAGCAAGATACCAAGATTCATGTTGCAATGTCCACAACCTTGCACAATCCTTGTTTTACACTCATACACTATGCATGAATTATGACTAACCAAAACCTTTCTACTGCTAAGTTCCTCCGTCAGAAGGGAGCAACTACATTGTTTTCTGTTGTGTTTTGTGTATGATCAAAACTGGAACAAAAACAGATTCAACAAAGATACTTTGTCTGGGTTCCTAACCATTGCCCTCTATTAAGTTTGACTGGCCAGAGTAAAAGACCACAAGATATTTAGAAGTGGACCATCTTGAGGACTACTGTACATGTACGTGTGATAAGGTATTTATTTACCCACTGGGGTGTTAAGTTCACTTCTACAGCAAAGGAACTACAGTATGGCGTGGAAGCCATATTCAAACAATCTGCTTATTTCTGATTTGATTTGTGTAAGGTTTGTTATCACCTTAGTGTTTTTCTATAATTTTCACTGACTGTACTTTTATTTTAAAGCTTATTTTGTAAAGATAATTTTGTATATTAGCTAAACTACCTAAATGTAATTACTTCGTGCTTGTGATATATTCCATCGAGGGTTGGCTTAAAATCCTTGAGGAAGGCTAGACATATGAATATCTGAAGCAGGAACAATGATGAATACTTGTCATCGAAAATAATGAACACTGAACATTGCCCTGAAGATGGAATATTGAACAGTAGACAGTTGATCTGACAAACTGGTGTCGTCTACTCCTCGCTTTCATTTTATTAATAGTGATATATTTTTTAATGTACATTAGTTCCTGAATATTTTGGTTGGTTCAATATTTTTCAAGGTTCTGTACGCCATTGTAAATATGTTGCATTACTTGTGATGAAGAGAAATCGATGTGTTTACATAATTATGCAAATTCTATAACAAATAGCCTGTAATTATCGTATTTAAAATTCTCCCAAACACGTAGTTTTAAACTGGCTATGTAAATACATGCCGTTTTCTTTCTTTTTCTTAAATAAAGTAATGTACTGGTCGTCAACATGTCTTTCCTTTTCTTTTTTCCCTACTTCATAGTTACCATCTCCTTTTTTCTGAAAAACTCCTCCTATTTTCATTTGTTTTTTTTTTTTATATAGTCATAGAAAGTAGTCAGATGTACCATAAGATAGCCTGCTTGTTCTTTCTAGTTTAAACTGCATTACAGTCCACAAGTTTTCCGTGAAATAAACTGCTGAAAATCACGAAAAAAGAACGCAGTACATTTTTCAAGTATGCCTGCGATTCCAATATTTGCTTTTCATACTATTTTGGGAAACACTTGTAGCGAATTTGGAAAGCTGACTTGTCGAGTGCGGTTAGAAGTTTGTGCAAAAATACGTCTTGACCCTCGCGAGCGAAGTCACAACCCGTCTGAGCAAACTTGTTAACAAGGGCGCTAAGGCCGCGTGAACATTACGCCGGAGGAATTTGAAAATGCCGCTATATTTCTACGGTTAGGCCTACCGTTCAAATTAATCCGTCACGTAAACGGAGCTTTTCGAGAACGGTTTTCAAACCGGAGAAATCAGAAAACGCCGGCTTTTCCGGCGTTTTCGTTTGGACGGAAAACATTTGGAAAACGGAGCTTTTCGAAAACGATGACGTCACTATAATCAGGTGATTTCCCTGGCTGAGTCTTTTTCAAACAAATCCAAAATGACCGGTGATTGTTGCGTTTGTTAAATCCTCCGTCGTAGTGTGGAAAACATTTGATGCGTTTTCAGAGTAAGACCTTGGGTTGTTGTTGTTTTTTTTAAATAGGCTGTGAGTAAAGTACAACTTATTATTAAAAACTGGATCATTGCATGGATAACACATTTCAAGAGGTTTAATTGGCTTAGCCGCCATGGTACCGATATGGTAAGCGTGCGTGTAACTTTTTTTGGGACTTTTCTATGTTAATTTTATTTTTGTTTTCTATATTTTGCGGGCGTTTTAATAAAACAATTATTCCACTTGCGTTTGTTGGATATGAGATGATTATAACAGCGCCGACGCTCGTGGAATAATTGTTAATTATTTTAACCGAACTGGTTACTGATATCTTTAATAACTGAACGCAAATGATGAATTCTGCGGAACCAGAAAAATGACTTAGTTAATCGTATTAGCGCAGAGGGCGTAAAAAGGGTCGTGTGTCGACGTCTAGACGAGCTATTCCTTCTGAAAAGGTTATTGCCGTGACGTGCTTGAAAAGCAAAAGAAAAGCGTCCCATGGTTTGTTCCATCTTGGTATTGACGCATCCAGAAAGAGCAGAAGTATCGGGATCTAGCCAGTTCCAAGCGGTGTTAGCTGGGAAGCCACATGAAGCCGTTTGCAGATTTCAGAACTGGCTCATCTGGACGAATAACTTATCTCTAGCATACAGATGATCCGATTATGCCAAAGGCTCTTGGTCATATATCCAATTAAAAAGGTTGACGAAATTTTTCTGGAAGCCCGGGAGTGGCTCGCGAAGAACCGGGAATATTTTGCAAATGAGAGAACTTTCATCAGGGACTTCGGAGCCCCAAATGTCCCTCTTTTAGATCATTCTAGGTACCGATATGCCCGGGGGGGGGGAGGGTGAGCCCCTCTCTACAATGGCCTATACGGGGAGGCTCCGCCCGAAAATTTTTCTTTTTTCAGGCATCAGGTATATCAAAGGGTCGGGATTTCACAAGTTATTTAAAAGGCCCTTCAATGCAAATATTTCAAACAGGTTTTGTCGTAGACTATTTAAACAATGGAGTGCTTCTGTCTCGGAAGTATCGGCTGGTAGTAGCCCCGCACAAATTTGATGTCCGAGAAGCGAAGCTTCGAGGCCAAATTTGATATGCTAGTCAAATATGCTAGGCCAAATATGCTAGTCTAGGGGAAACTATCAGGCCAATAGTTCTGAGACATTTATAAACACTCCACTGTCTTTATTGTTCACCACTACATTTTCTTCCGCGCGCCAGTTCAACAGTTTTCAATGATAATAATTTGGCGTCTAAGTCAAATGTAAAATTTGAAAAAGAAAACAGACAAATTGCGTCTTTCAATTTCTTTTTTTCCATTCGCCCGCTTGTTAACAGAAAGTTTTTTACGGACGAATACTATCCATCTCAATATGGGCTGATAGTGCCACTCCGCCGATGAACACTATCGCGTCACGTGATCAATTAAAACCAATAAGAATCGGAGAAAATTTAGTGGTGAACTATATATAAGGGTTAATAGTCACTGTGGAATGGCGTACTTAGAGCACATGTTTGATCATACTTTAAAGTGATCGTCATCATTACTTCTTCTCATCGCGCAAAGGGGCGCAAAGGGGCGCAAAAGACACTTCATAGTTCCATGACAGCATTATTGTCCCACGTTCAGTTCTCTTCCGCGCTCTTGTTTACGCCCTTGAGTTTGTCAGCGGTGACCGAACGTGACTAAACCAGAAAATCCTGGTTGTAGTTTCACAGTCCATATGCGTTTAATTGTAAAAACAGTTGTTAAACATGCTTGCCCCACCTCCGGATCTCTCCCAGTCTCGAAGTCTTGATTTCAACCAAAAAGATCGCGGCCTCTGGAAACGTATCGAAATCCTCGAGGAGTTCCCCAGTGGATGTTCTCAGTGGTAACTAAGGAAGGGGATGATTATAAAAATTAAATTATGCCTTTAAAAAAGAAACTGTTACACTACGAAATTTTTCTTGGATCGTTATTTCCTTGCATTTTTTGCGACTCAAATTACTGCCTAATTTCACACCCTCGGAAATGAATTTCGAAGTAGAAACGCGCGCTTGTTACGCGGGAAATCATGTGTAGCATGTATGATCAAGCATTTTAATACCTGTAAGTTAGGGACGCTTGTCCTCGCCATTCTCCATGCCAAATCTTAATCGTACATAGAGGCGGGCGTAAGACAACCTCGCTGTTTGCAACTATAGGTTCAACTTAAAACTTCTCGAGAAAATCTTGTTCTAGAAAACCAGTCACTCAGTAGCATTCAGTCCAAATCCATTACCTCGTTCCCATGAGTTAGGGCCCTGAAAACAAGGCCTGGCTATATAGGTTCCCCGTGTTAAAAGGCTTTTTGTTCGAATTCGTCGACCCGAGAAGAGCAAAACATACCAGGTATGTAACATAGAACTGAACTCACAGCGAGTTATGGCCGGCCAAATTCCCACTGCATCGACCAACGACTGGCAGAGCTAAGAAGGTATGCTTGAGTTTTATACCATATGAAGGCTTTTCGCCGAGGCATATATAAAGTAGTAGATCGTTAGAAGTTTATTACGAAAAAGAAACATCAACGTATTCGAACTGGGGTTAGTTGTTTTTAAATTTCCCTCTGTGAATGCCAGTCTCTAAATTTGGCATATTTTTACGAATAACTACACGCATTTAATAAGCCTCTAAACAAGTTTTGGTTGGTTATTACATAAAAGGGCGACGTTCTGTCCAGTCGGAGCAATTCACTTTTAAAGAGGCTGTAGTGGAGCAAACAGAGGAACATTGTTAACAGAAAATTCCTTGTAATCGATCCTGAAATGAAATATGCTGGCGAAAGATCATTATTGTTCACTAAGAGAATCCGAGTTTTCACAAACGAGTCGTAGTCTTAACTTCGCCGTTGGTCCGCTCCACTGTTTTGTGGTTAGCTAGTCGCCTGTTGAGCAAATAAGCTATTTACATCCGCGTTGAATACGTTTACACGCCACTGCACATGTGACGAAATTTGCCCGCCAAGCCGGCTGAACGCCTGTAGAACGATTTACTTGGCCAACGGTGAGTGATTTTCTTCCTCAGTAATTTAAGCTTTCCCTTGGTCAAGCCACTGGAACAAATGGACTTGGCAATGCGTACTTGTCGAAGTTTGCTTCACCAAAGAAACCTTTCCACAATGCGGACACTGTTTATTACGGACAGTGAAAAGTCTTGGCAAAAAAAATTTAACTTGGTTGTTCTCAACACTGCTGGTTGTTGCGCAACCGCGTTATTACAGAAACTTAATTATAACTACAATCACATGAAGTTAAAAGCACACATTTATGCCTAAAAGCAATTTGGAACCACTTCTTCAATTCCTGTTATCACTGGTGATCTGGTTCGTATGAGAACACAACATCTTTTTGTGAGCGAGAGGAGCCCGTCGTTTCACTATTTAAGGCAAGGGTTAAGTTTTACTTTCTTTGCTTGGCAGACTTCCTAAAAGATTAAAATTTTTCCAATAGCTGAGCAATACTAAGACACTTTGTGTTCAGTTGCATTCTTCATTATCGTGGCTAATGCCAAAACGTAAACATTCACTAATGAAAGGTACAGCTACAGCATGAGTTAGGTCAAGTGAAAAAAAAACTGGACGCTTTCTTGACAAAGACATCATCTTTGAGGCGGAAATCTTTATAAGAAACGTGAGGGGGGGACCTTAGTCATACAGAAAAATGAGGATGGAGGGGCATGTTAGTACTGTGCAATCAACTCTAGTTTGTTTTGATTAGTGTGTTAAAGATATGTTTCCATAGAACACAAATGAGTATCGGATACTGTAAGCTTTTACTAGAGGAAGTTGTTCTCGATGAAAATGACTTTGTAACAACCAGTTTCAAGGTTTCCTCAGGAATACTGCCCCTTCTCCCAACAAGGTAGCACATTGGAAAACAAAGCACTGTCACTAACCCTTTTAGTATACGCACACTCTCTAACTTCAGATCAGACACTTTATAAACTGTCAACCTCTTAATTTTCTCAATGGTCCATTCTCCCGAAAGATAAAATAAGCTTGAAACCATTGTTCCTTATCGGCTAAAGTCAGTGTTTAGTCTACGATTTTTTTATTGTTCAGGGGCGCTCGTGGAATGCTCGTGTTAACCAACCCCACCTGTTGTCTTACTGCTTTTTCTTATTTTGTGAATAGCAGTCACAGTTTCGGTGAAGCATTTTCTGGTCTACAGAAAGGAAACAAAAAAGTAGCTATCCCCAGCTTTGGCGGGAAAAAAATGATTAGTTACGTTTTGGAAACACACTCGCAAACTGCTGAGGAAAACAAATGTCAAAAATGCTAAAATAACAATCCTTGTTAAATATATTCGAGTCTGTAATGAACAAACAATCTGCCTTAGAGCAGATTAGCTCGAGAGCGATCCTCAAAGCCACGAAAAAGACAGTGCAAGTGTCAAAGGCTTTCCAAGTCAGTTCGTCTCACTAATTTTTAACTGAGAAAAGTTTAAAAACTGTTACCACTAGGCGCGGGAAATTGAAAAGTGCTGTCAAGATTTTTCCAAATATGGCAACGGTGCGTGGGCAGCTTTGGTTTGGAATGTGGTTACCATGGCAACATTGGCTTCTCGGAGTACAATAAAGTTTCTATTGATGGTCGGACTAACAATAAGGGCTTTCTTTTGCGGTATTTCAGTTATGTCAGTGATGTTATTATATACACTAAACGGCCAATCCACGTTTGTTTTTCTGCGGATAATTTCCGTCGTGGGAGGAATAAGTTGTCATCATTCGTTGTTCCACTGGTGGTAGAAAGTATTATTTAGCGAACATGTCGATAGCGACTGACTTCCCTTTGGACGAAAAATCTTAGGCTGATCGCCCAATGGCTTAGAATGTGCGGCAAATGCCGTTAAAGTGGCTAGCGGCGTTTGCATTCAGACTCACCACGTCTTATTTGCTTTATACTGCGTGCGACATGTAACTTTACAACATGCAGTTTCTTTAACGGGAAGTTTATCAACGCTGTTGAGAGGGGAATTGATTGCAACATCACTCTGACCCAAGGTACGCAAAGCAAATAATTGTCCTCACTGTTAAACCTTTAAGTTGATTCTAAGGTTTAAAATAGCCAGCGAACAGTTTATTAATATACTGACAGCGGAATTACAAATGGGTATTGTACGCTGTGAAGTATTTAATATTGGAGTTTTTGCACGACGTTGGCTTACGAGTGTAAAATGTGGGTTTTATACTTTGAGCTTTTTCATGCGATTCAGGTTTTCGGAGAAAATTCCAGATATATTGAATTGTTTTTAGCGAGGTACGAACATATTTGTCTCACTTGTATTGTTCCTTTGTCTTTCTCAAAAAAATCACAGTCAAAACAGTTCGTTTCTCTCTCTCCGGATTCTGCAATAATGTCATTGCAGTAACTTCTTTTTACGACAAAAACAACTAAAGACCAAAGACAAAATAGGTGATGGTTTTTCACTTTGAAGTCGGAAAATTACATTTAGGCTGTTTTTGGAGTTGGCATTACAGTGCAGAATAAAAAGTTCCGGTTGGAAGTTCGCCTCGTGTAACATTTTCCAAGGTCGCAGAGATTTCAAATTGTCAAGTTGATTTACTCTACTTTTTTAGTTCGTCTAGTTGCTTAAGTGAAAAAGTTGTTCAAAAATTTCTTACCCACAACACGAAGGCTTTTGTGGGACTATTAAAGAAACAACCAGAAAACGAGGCCTTAATTATGACCAAAGTTCAGGAAACCATAAGACTTTCTAGAACACTTCCAAGTGCCATTAATCTTTCGTTGATTGTTCTCATTCTTGACTAATATCAAATTTGTTTTCGTAAAAATACGCTCGTGAGGTAAACGAAGCAATATACCATCGGTAATACGATTTCTACACGCAAAAAAGGTCGAAAAAGAGCTTAAATTACGAAATAAAATTTCCGCTTTGAAGAACGGTTGCTGAAAAGGCCAACGCGGAATATGTGGCCTTTTTGCCATGTGACAAGAATAAGGAACCAACAGCCAAAATCGTTTTTGTCTTGACATGTTTTGTTATAACTAAGATGTTCATATTAAAGGTTGTGTTCAACGACTACAATTGATCATCACTTTCCTCTGCTTTCCTTTTCAATATTCAAATTTAATTTAAAGGCCAGTAAGAATCTAGGGAGATTCTTAGAACTTGCGTAGAAGGTGTGGCATTTTTTTTTTATTTATTTCAAATATATTTTATAACCCAAATAATATTTTAAATCATCAACTGAACTTTGATTGATGGCTTATCAATACAGCTCTGGGAGCCATCGAACATGATTTCTTCTGGAAAGTATGGATTAATTCCATGGATTAGCTGTGAAAATATTTGGGCAATGAGATATAATGTAAGAAAGATGTTACTCCCAAGAGTAATCAAGATGAATTTCGTTTTTCGATATCATTGCATTAAAACAAAGAGAACTAAAAAGAAAGAATATGGCAAAATGAACAATTTGGAGATATTTATTCACCGTCTTGATGTAGCCGTACAAGTTCTCAGAACCAACATTAAAATTAATGTATGGAAACCAATAAGGAGACTTACTTTCTTGAGCTTTGATCAGAAAAGCCATTATGGAAAGAGAAGTCCCTTCAGAAGGTAAAGAAAACGCTCCCTTTCAAAATGTCTGGATTTCGTTTCATCAGCGAGTCGTGTATACAAAGAGGTGCTCATTGTAGCGAGATTGCAAGAACTGTACTTCAGTCTCCTCGAGCTGTCAGATCTGAACTTCACAGAAAACGTAGGTGGTTTCTGAGCACTAGAAGCCACGCAACTGTCCAAGTCTTAAAAATGTATTTTAACATTTGAGCCTGAATTACTTCTAAATTAAACCTTCACTAAACTATTCTTTTCACGAAACTGACCCGACACAAATCAAGGTATGCGTTTGGCACTCAGTTTGTCCATGTGGACAATATTGTAGCTCATTCTGACGCTATTTATCTGTGGTTTCCATAGTATCTTATCTTTCTCTACGTGCTTCTATAGTTTCAGAGTTTTTGTTTCAGATTTCAGTGACCTGGCCAGTTCAAGACCAACTTGTGCCACAGAATAACCTAAAATAACCTGACTTTGGGCAGATTGTGACAAGAGCGCCTAAAATAGCGTGACCTTGTCTTTATAAGCAGATTGTAGCGATATCACCTAGAAAAGTCACAAGCACCCTAACAGGCTTAGCGTGACCAACCCTTTGTTAGCATCTACAATCAATTTGTGACAGAATAGCCTTCAATGGCGTTACCTAGGGCAGAATGTAACAGAAAAACCAAACCTAGCGTGAGCTGACCCTTCACCTAAACACCATTGAAGGTGATCCTATAAGCCAAAATGGCATTACCTAAGGCAGATTGCAACAGGAAAGCCAAAAATAGCGTGAACTTCTCTTGAACAAGGTGAAGCAATAAGACATTTTGTGACAGAATAGCTTAAAAACAACGTAGCGAAGCCCTTCATCTAAACAACATAAGGACGACCCTACAGGTTTGTGACTGAATAGCATAAGGTGTAATATTTGTTTTATTTTTCGAGTTCTTGTACTATTTATATATATATAGCTTTTTGTGCGTAGTATATCCTAAACTTTTTTCCGATATAAAATAAGTCTGAAATTAGCGTTAGTTTTTTGTGTGTGTGCTTGTAGTGTGCGTGTGCGTTATTTTTTAGTATTGACCTTAGTAGCGTGCATATAAATTATATTTTGGTCTGTACTTTAATAAGAGAAAAAAGAATTGTTAACAGTGTACTGTTGAAATAAAATTAAAAATATAAATATAAATAAACTAAAATAGCGTGACCTATCCTTTATAACTGAGGTTGTAACGACATCTTTGAAAACCATAGCGCGACTCTATAAAACCGGTTTGTACCAAAATCGAGTAAAATGGCGTGACTTTGAGCAGACTGTAACAGTCTCGTCTAAGATAGCGTGACTTAACGAATATAAGCAAATTTAAACATTATCACTTATGAATACCATTTGTGACGTAATCACCTTAAATAGTTTGATTTACCGTTTACAATCAGATTGCAAGGACATCATCTAATGATAGCGTGACAGAAGAACTCAAAATCCCGTGATCCAGAGCGGAGTGTAACATATTTGTTCAAAATATCGTGATCTAGCCGTTTAAAGAGCTGATTACAGAAAAAAGCGTTTGATAGAAGGTTATCAACCTTTATAATCAGATTGTAAATGATTAGCCAAAAAGATAGCGTGACTGAGAGGATGCCAGGAACAGCGTTACCTACAATGTGACCGCCTTGAATAGCGTGACCTACTGTCTAATGGGATCATCTTAAAACAGTGTTGCGTTACGAACTCGAGGCCTAAGATGTTATTGCATGCGTCAGTATGTCAGAAATCACATAAAATAGCCTTCCTAACCCACCAAGATCAAAATCGCAAGAAATGGTGTGACCTAATTTCGTATGTAAACAGAATCACTGAAAACAGCATGACTTAGTCTAGCAGAATTGCATGACATAGCGTGACCTAGTTTGCTTGTAACAGAATCAACCAAAAAAGCGTGACCAAGATCATTATGTAACGGAACTGCATAAAATAGTGTGACCTGGTTTTGGGAGTAATCACTCAAAATGGCGTGACCAAGATCAGAATGTAACGAAATCGCATAAAATAGCGTGATTTCATAGTTCTTTTAGCGTTAGCTCCCAGAACCAATATACACGAAGAACATGACAAATTGTAGGGAATCGACACTGAAATGATGAAGGAAATTCTTTCTTAGTGATTTGTTTTGCCAGCTGTACTAGACATGAACTTTACTAGTACGGTTCAATACTGAGACATAGAAACAGTAATGTATATAATTCAGTGTAGCAGCATCGTCTTCGCAGTTCGTTTACCTTGTTCCTGTTCTGATCGTTCGTTTAGCTCCGTAGTTGTTTCATGTGGCTGACGCGTAATACAGTGTAGGTGTGTGTTTCTATGGTTACACGTAGAGCTCGGTAGTCGATACAGAAGCTAAGCAAGCTGGCTACAGACACTCTTTTTTTTTATAAGACTATTGTTTTAGCGGCTTAAAATATTATTGTAAATATTAGGGAGCTTAATAAACCACGACGGCGCCGAAGACAACGTCTGTTAAATAATAATTTCATATTTCACCTCCGAATCTCGCGGTACCTAAAGCCATTTACTTTGTTTATCACTGTCAAAGCTATCACGAAACTGAATCTAGGACACATCGATAAATTCCAAATAAGAATTTTAAAAATAAGCCGTTGTGGTTCACGTTCTCCAGGCAACGCAGAATTTGGTCATTTGACGTTGTTGTTTTGCAGAGTAAGGCAAAGAAATGTACCAAGAATTATAACGCACGTGCACAGCCATTGTTCTCCTTATCAAACCTTTCATTTAGCGACGTTGCCGTTGCCCTATTCTTAGATTAAAGCATATGACATATCTGTTTTCGAAAGTATCTGGTGTCTGGATGGTGTTAAGACGGGTTCCGTTCCAAGTTCGAGCAATAAATGCAAAAATTATTTATTAAAAATCTACTCATAGCACGGTAACTTTGGAATACTATTCAAAACAACTCACTTTAGTTCATTTCTCTAAGCGACCCGCCATTAAATTCTCAAGCATTCTCTCGAAAGTTAATGTCAAACCTCGTAAGAAGGCTTAATGTGTGTGTTATTGCGGTTTTAACTAGCGCGAAACGTATGTGTTAATTGAAATATTGATAACTTCAAGTCAATTTCCCTCACGGGGTCAGCTTGAGAGCTGAAGTTTCGATAAGTTTTTCTCAGTTGTATTCAACCATGAGGTTTTTTTGGTAACTTAATTTTTGCCATTATTGCTCCAATGCTCTGTTGAAATCATCTTAATCATCTTAAAGTAATTCTGGAACCAGCCTATGAGGCACATAACGTCTTGCAGAAATGTTATTAGCATTGATCATACGGCTACTTCTGTTTTTGTTACTTTTTGGCCAGTTTTGCCGTTCAGAGAAAGGAAGAGTTTTATACAGCTTACTTAAAAACATATAATTGTATTGTATTTACAAACTTTCAACGCTCATTACTTATATTCTTTTTAAAATCTCAGCCTCGGGTTTATTCTTAAGATATTTTTAAATTTCGCAAATTTCAGTCTCGATATTCTTCTAAAATGTACTTCTGATAAAAAAAGGAGTGTAGTATATCAATGAAGATGACCCTGAATTCTTATGTTATCCGTAAATAATGTTTCTACTTTTTTTCTCCATGACTGATGAAATTCAGCGATCTATTTCACCTGAACATGAGAAAGGAAACGAAAGGAAAAATGGAAGCGGAAAAAAGGGAACTTATTTCGCTTTGAGTCCCACGCTCAACATCAAAAAATCTTCTCAATGTTTGCTTAAATATTTTCTACATGTCTCATTAAGAGAGTTTAGTTACTTAACTAGGCAATCATCGGTTGTTTCATTCTTATGGGTCAGTTAGAAAATGAGAAGTGCAATACATACGGAGAGAGAACTCATTTATATAGCCGAGCTCGAGAGCGCGTGTTCAAGCTCTGAAAATGACAGTGAATGTTGTTTTTATGCCTGGTCTGTTTTTCGCAAATGAAAGAAAAAAAAAGGACCTTGATCGGATTAAAAATAATAACAATAATAATAATAATACCCAGAACTAAAAATAACTTAATGATTTTATAGCGTGTTGTCTGGCGGGTAGGAGTAATCGGGCTTATGATTTTTCCCACGAGGAAGATGAGTTTAAAGTGATATAAATTGCATTGAAAAATTTCAAGCCCTTTAGAAAATCACGCGATCGTGTTAACTTGCTAATCCTTTTGTAGCATTTCTAAAACGGAAGGAAACATATTCAAGTGTCTTTCTTTCCCGCATTTTAGTTCGGCTGCTTTGAAGCTGAATTCGCTGCATCGGTTTGCAGACCAAAAAATAAAATTTGTGTTTAGGTACAGCCTGCTAACGACATGTGCAGAAACACGTCATTCCACAGACACAGTCATTCATGCTGTTAAGAGATTTGATGCTGAACGTCCCTAGCTGAATAGTGTAACAAAATTCAAGAGCTTTCGTTTGACAAATGATCACTCACTTTAAATTTAACGATGTGATATTCCGGTGCTGTTTTCAGAAAGGGAGACGGGCAAACATTTGCAGGATGCCTTAAAACTGTCAGATATGTTCTTAGATTACCACTCGCAACAGAAACGAAGATAGCGATTTTATAGAAGAATCCCGCCACATAGATAATTATTTTGAACCGTCTCCCCTTCAGTCACCTGATTCAAGAGCAATATTTCAATATGACTTTTATTTTGCTCCCCAAACCGGATCTTATATTAGATTGAGTAAGATTTTTTGAACTCCTGCAGTTGGTCTGCACAGTTCTTCATTTTTGAAAGGTCAATCTCGACCGTACTCAAGCTACAAAACTAGAAACAGTTCAATTTCCACATCGACCTTTTAAAATCTTCTTTTGACACAGTATGAACGAGAAAGGCAGAATTTCACTTGACAAACAAACTCGTTCATGTTTACTTGACTAGAATAGGGTATGCTGATGATCTGTAGTTGTTTAACCTTTTACCCAATGCTCAGTGACTTTGATCGAATATGTGTCAACTGCCCTTTCGGTCCACGGTTTCAAACTTCAAACAGCTATAAATCTCAAAATACCCATCACGGCCCATAAAAGTTACGAGCTACTTGACAAAAAAACCCATTAACTGTCGAGTCTAAATAACATTAAACCACCTCTTTTTGTACCGTACATTAACAAACCAAAATAACCCGAGCGGTGAAAAAACTATGTTCCGTGAAATCAGCCTTAGACAAAAATCTGAGACAAAATATTATTTATTTAAATCAACCGGCTTTTTGCCTGAGGCGAAACTAAATTCTTGAAGAGAAAAATCCAGGACCGTGCAAGTGGCGAAGCAATTCGCAGGTTCCTCCAGTTCTCAGTTTGATTTTCTTAAGCATGAGAAATAAATATCTTGTCTCGAACGGATGCTGCCGAGAATTGTCTGAAACACTCTTGGGGGTCTCACAAAACATTCGTGACAACACATTGAATTCGTGATTTCGAAACTGAAATTCGAACGTAACTTGATTGAAACAAGCACGATATACTGCAGATCGCTTCAGCGTTATTTTTCGTGACACGGGATTTTCACCACTCTCATACCGATACATTTTTTCCCAGTTAATTCACGTCCGCAAAAGCTGTTACATTGGTAATTCAAGTCGCAGTGGAACCTAGACAAGACCAGACAAATATAATGACACATTTTTTATCGCAATGCGTAAAATTGGCAGGGTGAATAGGGCATCGTATCGGCTTGCGTCTTGTGTATGTCCTCCCGTTTTTGCTCGTCTTAATTAAGGGTAGATTTCTATCTGCGACTACGGTTAGTTTTGATCTGTGTCGGGCAAACTCTGTTGTTTTTACTTAGTCCAAGTGTCAAGCTTCACGAGTGGAGAAGATAATTTTTTTTATGTCAAACACCGGTCACTATAATTTCCGGTTCGCTGCCCTTTTGAAAAATTTCACTCCGCCTTCACGGTGTTGAGTTGCACATCGCTCCTTTGCATAAAAAATCAAAGATCACTTTTTAGCACTACTGCTCTCAAGAAACCTATAAACCAATGCATTTGTTTTTGATTCCCTGTTGTGCTCTAATCATTTGCAAATAAAACGAACCGCGCGTTGCTTTAGAAATTTTAACACAAGACTGACACATCTTGATGTCCGGCCATGACGCCCAGGTCACCTTTTCGCCTTCATATCCGTTCCAAGATATTTTCTACGAGTGAAGATCTAAAACGGCCAAAATGCGCAGCTTAAACTTTAGTCAGAGCGTTGTTAATGCATTGTATTCTTTAGAAAAACTTGTCAAAAATAACCCTGATTCACTGTTATGTAAATTTAACTGTAGGCACGTACAAAAAGCCAATTTAATGTGCCAACTTGTAGTTACTGCAGATTCATCTGGTTCCCAAGTTACATAATTTCTCAGGGATTTTTCGTTCGATTCCCGGCTAAAAGTTTAGGTTTGGTCCCCCTGAACTGCCAGTTACTTTTAGTTTGATTCTCAGAGATACTGGAACTGTTGTATAAATTCTTAAACACACATTTGCCTTGTAGGTCCATTGTTGAAGTGGGAGGCATCCAAGTGTGACAGTAAATCCAAAGGGAACCCACTGCCCGAAGGAACAAACCAAGCACACTTAACATTATCTCGTGAAAAAATAATTTTATTGGCCAAAAAATGGAAACATCAAATACGCGATTTCAGCCCAAGGCACAACAGGAATGACTATTTTTTTTTTCTCTGATTATTACCGCAAGACGTTTACAAAAGCTATCATCTCTATCGATCTCTTATTTACATGAGGATAGAATCGTAAATCAAGTTTCATTTGGCAAGCACTCTAATGTAGAGGAACGCTATAAATTAAGAACTTGGTAGCTCTGTTGCAACATAACACACTGCGACCTGGTCTTTTTCTACCGCCTGTCAGATGATGTGTCAGACACAAAAGTTGGCATGTAGAGATTTTTTTTGGCTTTTCGCGGAAAGGGAAAACAAGAACTGTAAAATTCTGCTCCAAATAAAATAATATTCGGTTTCAAGCGCATGAATCGTTCCGTGAATTTTACAATAAGCTGTGTTCTAGTAAAATCGGGTTGCGAGGCACATCGCTTCGATTCCGCTAACAAGAAACCGTGTGTGGTAGCGTGTTTATAGCTTCTGTAATCGAAGCCATGCGAAATTTTGTTCTCCTAGCTGAAAGCTGCCCATGGCAGCAAGTTAAATTAAAATCCTCGCTCCATAGGAGCTAATTCGTCAATAATGTTCCTGATCCTTGAAATCGTTCACTTCCAAACGAGTGTGTGCAGACGAGAGGGAGGTGACTGTGGGTTCTGTGCGGTAGTGGTTGGTGTTGAAGCAGGAACAACAATAGAAGGAACATTGGAGATCGCGAAGGCCCGTGAGGTATTACCACTGACTTCAGGCTCACCGAACGGGAATTGAAAGGCACCGTTTTCAGGCTGGTTTCTCTGCTGCAGGGCTGACGGAGCGACTTGGTTCGGAGGGTAAGACGAGGGAAGCTTTTGTAGCTGTTCCATAAACTCCGTGTAACTGGATGAGACGGAATTATTATTCGACAAGAACTTGTTCGCTCCGTGTGTTTGGGTGAAGCCGTGAGAGGAAAACGTGACGGACGAGGCCGTTGAAGGTGGTGTGGACAGCAGCGGCTGAGTATACGAGTGCAGATATTGATCGAACTCCGTCGTGTCCACCATTAGATCTGTGGTCAGGTCGCCCATTTCAACGTGAAAGTCGATCGCGCTGTTGCCGCTGTTCTGCTCTGTTTTCTTTGGGCAGGCAGGAAAGCTGGATGGAGGACCTGGGATGTCAGACTCTGACACGCTCGCCTCGGAGAACTTCAGTCCACCTTCCAACTTGACCGTGGCTGTGGGGGTAGTTGGAGGCGAAGTTGCTGAACTGCTGGAGCCCGGGCTGCTAGCTTCTTCGCTTAAGCTGCTTTCTGGGCTCGCGCAGTTGCCCTCTTGGCATCCAGATTTTGGCACCAGCTGTGTATCGCCTTTCAGGACTTTCAACAGATCATCGGCTGAGATTGTTGCCTCCGGTTGATCGGGACCGCCGTTGCCTTTTTGCTTCTTTCTCCGCGGTTGATATTTGTAATCGGGGTGCTCTCGCTTGTGTTTCAGCCGCAGTCTCTCGGCTTCTTCGATGAAGGGCTTCTTCTCCGCATCATTCAGCAGTTTCCACAGTTTTCCTAATGTTTTGCTCAGTTCAGCGTTGTGAAGATGTGGGTACTGATCAGCCAGCTTTCTCCGCGCCGCCTGCGCCCAAACCATAAAGGCATTCATAGGTCTCTTAACGTGTGGCTTGTGTTTATGGCCTCCGTTCACTCTAACAGGCAGCGGAATTAAAGACCAGTCGTAGCCATCTAAGACATGATTTACCGCAGTTGCGATGGCGCTGCTTAAATCCATATTCTTCGCCTGAGCGATGTCCGGTTCGTTCTTCTTAATTTCGGGGTTCGTTTGTTCCGTCATGATCTCTACCACCGCAATCAGTTGTTTTCTAACGCTTTCAAACCAGGACTGAGAATTCTCCAGCCGAAAAATCGAACTTCGTGCCAATTCGTATATTGGCGTATAGATATTCAAAACACACATATAATAATATCCTGACCAATCAAGCGAGACAACATATTATGTTACCTCTCTCGCTGATTGGTCGAGCCGAAAACCGCAGCCAATCAGATGGCTCGTGTCAAGGACATAAACACCCGCTGGATGTAGGTGTGTTGAAACCACTTAACTAAGCTCTGTTATTGGCCATCGCCAAGGGATCTCAGAGCACGTGGGCGTCGAAGTGTTACTTTCAAAACCTCAGCAACTCTGTTATCTTTTTTTGTCTTTCTGGAGGCGAGGAAAATTTTGATTGGAACTCATTTCCTTTTCGCAGGATACGTAGGCCTCGAACGCTGCTACAGCAATTCCGTGAGAGTAAATAAACTACATGCCGTGCGCGCACTCTATAATTATCTCGCGCCGTACTGTTGACAGAGCTGGCGCGCTCTTCTCCCGTCTCAAATCAAACGCTTGCCATCCACTGGCACGACACGGTGGTGTGATCTTTGGCGAGTCTTAAACAGTATCAAGTTAAGCCACGGGAGATATTTTTTTTTTACAGTTGCATTGGTACCGTCTGAGATCATGAAATGCGACTTCGACAGTCTTTTTTCGAGACAACATTTTAGCGTAGGAGCTGGGAAAAAAGGATTTGCGTTCGGGAAAGGGTAGAGAACAAAAGAGGAAAATAACAGGAAAGGGCGACAAATATCTTAGCTGGAACAAATGTCGTAAGCGCTCGTGGGAGATATCAATTTGTAGAAGAAGTGTGCGCGCGTGTTTGATAAGGGCGCTGATAATTAGACGAACCGTTTGATAAAATCGTCCATAATTCAGATCTCCTGCGAGCAAGGTCACTTCGATCTTTCTGGAAAATAGGTCCTGTTAGCAGGGCATAATTAAATTACAAGTTCACAAGGCAACGTATTTCAGAAAGATCGCCAAACCCGACGTAACCAGAGTCTCGTTTTCAACGCCATTAACGGTTGCATGTGTGAAGATTAATAAACCCCAGATGGGGTCAAGGAGAGAGCAAAAATCAAGCGAGTGACTAAACGAACGGTGAATAAGCTAAATCGCAAAATTTCACGTCATGTCGTCGAGAGCAATTCCTTTTTCGCCTCGCCAAACCTCATTTGCGTTTTTTATTCCGACATTCGCGAGTATTTCGAGCTAAGAGCAAATGCAGATGCTTTCGGGGTCAGACCGAGACTAGACGGGAAACATATATCCACCCGAAATAACCCAAAGGCCATCGCACCATTATCTCCACGTTCCAGCGGCAAAATCAAGATAGGCCGAGCTGGTACAGTATGAGAGTCAGCAACAAGCGATAATAACTGACTGATTGGATTACACGGAGATTGTGAGGAGATAACGCGGGTTAAAATCACGAAAAATGAATTGGGTAAGATTTGGAAAACAAACCGATGAGCGTGAATGTTATATTGAATCGCCGCGTGCTTGCTGTGTCTCACATGCATAAACGAGGGGCTCGCGGCCGACGCATTTGTAACCACTAATGACATTACTTCCGAAATGTAATACCGCACACTTGCAGTCCGATACTAGTCTTGAAGTCATGTTATACTCCGTCACATGGTGTTGCGGTCTCTAGCGATATATCTGCTCTCAGTTCTAATCCAGGGAGTGCTATAAGCCCAAAAAATATTCCAACTAAATAAATAGATAACAACCGCCAGGACCAACGCTGCGTGAACTTTTCAGCTACGCTTGAAGAACTGTGGTCATGAAATATCAAGTCGACGTGACCACGAACCGAAATATCTCAAAATATCTTTACCGCTGTCAGGGTTAAGCCGGGACCTATGTTTGTTTTAAACGCAGTCCCTGTGAGTGTGTTATCACTGCGTAACCGCATTTTTGTTTGATTGTTTATCAAAAGTGCTACTTTTCTAAGGTCACCAAAAGAGATACCGAGAGCATTTTTATCAGTCACTTGTGTGACAATTAGTACCAAGCTGTTTCCAAATTTCAGTTGCATATTTGCCGTGGTTTAATATATTTTTTGTACACACTATTTTTGGAGCAAGGAAATCGCGACCCCAATGTTTTTAAGTTGTTTACAAACTTTACAGCGAAACGTGCTTCGAAACGGGGACATGTGACGCACTTCCGGCACGGGGGGAATCAGAGTACGGGGGTGTATTTCCGGTGGCTTCTTACCCCTGGATTAAATCCACCATAATTAGAACTAAGTCTTCTGATGTTTCCTTTGTAAAACTAGTAAACATCCCAAGGAAAATGCCTATGGTGCTTTTTAATATTTTCATCAGAAATGAAGGCCATAATTTAAAACAAGTTTGGTTGTAGGTGCTAAAAGCACCATATCAAATGCAGCCTGCCTGTGAGCCAGTTGATAACTTGTTTGCGATAGGCCACGAAGGGAGACAACTTGAACTAGTTGGCAACAAGAGAGCTATCAGCTCCGAAGTTTTCTTGAAAAGAATAATTCACTTCTATATAGATGTTGAAGGTAGATGAAATTAAAATGATTCGTGCGCTGCAGTAAGAATCAAGAAGTGAGTAGTGTTAAGCATTTTTTTAAAATTTGTTTCTCTCTATTACCGATTACGATTAGGTTTCCAGGCATAAATTCAGCACCATTGAGTTACAAGGTATCTGTCTGATTTACAAGAACCAAACGCACAAGTACACACACAGCCTCAAAAGACATAAAACGTCTGCCAATCGCTGTGTATTCCGATCATTGCGCTACCTGGGCTGCGGTTGGTATGTAGCTGCGATGTTTGCAGTCTACAGGTCGCGCTGTGGGCGGCTATTTTGGGGTGCACCCATTTTTTTTTAGGTGTTAATTTTCTGTCTAGTCTGGACTTTCTAGAAATTTCGTGCTTAATTTCGACTGCATAAGAGTTTTATACCGCGGGTATCCACTCCAAACTGCCGAAAATCAGTGATCCTCGTGAGAGAGTAACTCTCTGCACGCTTGTAGCAGGGAAATAAGTTGAATATCACGACAATTAACTTTTTTTATCACCATATCGTCGGTACTACAATTGCGATAATAACATGCACTTCTTAGGACAAATATCTAAAAATTTTCCTGAGGAGTAGAATTCCCTGGTTATAATCAAAGCTGAAATTAACAGATAAAATGTTCAAAAATGTTTCTCTTTGAGTGCATGCTTGATCGGTTAACATCATTGATATCAACCGTTAATACTCTTAAAGAATTTAGAAAATCCTTGATATTATCCGTTTCAGAGAGCGCGACTTCAGAACCCTCCACCTCAGAAACAAAAATTTCAATTCCTCATCATAAATAGTTGTTGGTTTTTTTAAAGCTTAACGTTAAAAAAAAAAACTGGGAATGCCCTAAAGAAGCTCGTAAAATTAGAAAGAGTTGCGAGGTCAATATTCCTGAAATAACAAAACCAGATTTACTCTAGCTGTAATTCAGTTCGGGGTTTTATTTTTTATTTTTTTTTTTCACACAAATCTTCTTTAATTAAGATTTTATGATAACGAGTTGCTATGCAAGGTAGTTCCTCTCTTAAATATGTATCGGCAAACACGCAAATGTATCTGTAGTTCCAAAGACGTTCCACTGAATTAGAAACAAGCTTGCAAACGTTTCCACTCGATCATTTTGCTCTAATGCGGAAAAAACTCGTTGCTCTTACGTACTTGTTTGAGTTCACACGTTCGGAATTCTCCAACGAAATTCTCCAAATTTCACGTTTCAGAAGCACGTTATTAACCTGTTAATAAACCTCTTGACCTCTTTGGGAATTATGTTACACTTGTCACAAACATTTCAGTCGCAACATTGGCAGCAGAAGGAATGAAAAACTGGTGTCAAAAATTTCTCGCAAGTAGAGAGAAACAAAGTCCAACTTATTAGTGCTTCGTGTTATTATAACGTCTGCTAATGCCTTGGTATTTTGAAGTGATGAAAGATAACACCGAAATGAAACAGTAGCACTGATAGAACACAGGATTAAGATATCAAATATATAAAATTTTCAAAGTGTTAACCGGAGAGTTCGCTAAACCCAGACACAGTCGAAAAAGCTAGATCAGTGAAACCACCTCTACACTGAAGAATTAAAGAGAGTTACTGAGACCTCAATGATCACAGCTTGAACCTAATGCAATGTGTGTGATAATCGTTACTGGACTGTAATGAGATTTCGTAACCTACGTAACCTGAATTGCAAAATCTATTTTTTTTTTGTAAAATTACTGATTAGTGCAAGGTATGTACTCACAGACTGTAGGTCTCATTCAACAACTGAAACAGATGTTACTTGAAAGCAAGGAAATGAGATTACTGGTAAACTAATCAGCAACAACAAAAACGACAGCAAGAACAGAGAAACAGTTATCAAAATACTACACTTAAATTTTCGCAGTTACATGGAAGATGTGCTGCGGAGTTTTTTTTTTTTTTTTTTTTTTTTTTTTTCCACGTGGAAGATATTAATTAGCGGTGCGGACCTTTTTTCTTATTGAATGAGATAGACGGGTCAATAAATCTAAGGGCTACGTCTTCGCCATGTTTTGCTATACATGGACCTTTCATATCAAGCTCGACGGGAAGATAAGAGGGGAGGGGGAGGGGGGGGGGGCAAATAACCGGGGGAATTCTTACTCATACCTTGGGGAAACTCGTAAATCTGATTATAAGACAGATAATTTGCTACCTACTGTGATGCTTGATTGACTTATCATGGGCCTTGAAGTTTCAATCTTGGGCGGTCTAGGACGCCTTGCAGAGCGAGAGAGGGTAAAAATTTCCCGGCTGGGAAAAGAAATGCAAAACATGTATGGATGAGTTGGAAAGTATGATAATAATTCTTGACTTAAGGCCTTTCATTTTTAAATACTACACTAATTTGCTTTCAGGGATGGATTATCTCGGAACGGGAAGGAAAGAAACTACCCACTATATAGTGATCTTCCCGACCAAAGTCAATAATCTCCTTACTATCTCGTTGCAACTTGTGAAGTCTTCTTCGCCTTATACAGTGTTATGTTTCAGTTTTACTGAGAAGTTTTAGGTTCACTACTTCACTCCTTAAATTTGCCAGTTAAAATTTTAAAAAGGAAATAACACGAGGTTATCAGTGCTTAAAAGGTTTTGTATTACGTGTACAGCTAATGAAAAACTCTAATGCGCGTTCATGATAAGCCATAAGCTAGTTACCTGTACACAGTAGGTGATTATAACCCTAGCAAGCTGATTTAATATTTTATAAAGTACTGTCTGGTGCTGAATGAGCACTCTTTCGTCTGGGAAATTCCGAAAATCAACCTCGATCTTTAAGTAATGAATCAAACTTTGATTACATTTCCAAACACCGACAAGAGAGTTTAACAAACGACACGCAATGGAGTATAAAACTAAGGAGAAATCGGTGGAATAAAATCGAAAAAAAAAGTGCTTATCAAGATCAGAAATCAAATAAAATCCTTTGTTTAAATGTGGTGAATTATGAACGGTTTGATAACAACAGTTTCCTGGCAAAGTGATCGGCAATTTCGAATCCCGTCAAATTACGGATAAAGATTTCCCGGCCACGAAACTTTGTACTATTCTGGAAAAAGCTTTTGATATAATTTAAGAGGGAGTGTTTTCATATCTCGTTGCTGGGCATTACCAACTATCATTCGTGCAAAGACGATACTCAAAGGAGTCCGGCTAAAGCAGTCAGCCGTTGTTTTTTCTTCAGTAAACTTGTTATGCAATAACATTGTCTGAAACAAGCTAAACAAGCTATATTAAGCTGCACCCAAAGCGCGAACTATAAACGAAACAACAATATTTACATTGGGCCAGCATAATAACCGCAAGCCGAAAAATACTGATGCACTAAATTTATCTACGAGCGGTCAAATTGTACTTGCCGATTGTTTTGTACTCAAAACAAGCAGAACCCACAACCTAAAGAGCATAATATTGCACATGATGAGTTCATAAAATTGAAATCTAAATTGTTTTGAAACGTGTTCTAAAATAATCCACGTTTCCTGTAATTAACAATCAAACAATGAGCGAAATCTTCCACGCTGATCTAGCGTATATAAAATGGCTTCCGGCTGAGTGGACACACCCGGGTACCTCAAGAGTGCAAGCAAATTAATTCTCTTTGTTGTGGTGGACGAACCTCGGTTTATTAAATGCTTGGCACGTACCGCGATACCGCGGCTATTTTCAGATTAGACCGCGGAGAAAAGTGTTTCGTCCATGCAAAAAATTACAACCAACTCGAAGCTCTTTGCATTAATCTTGGACCAATTCACCGTATAACCTTAGGCAATGGTGTTTGTTTTAAATGGGCCGGCTTTTACAAACGGAACAACATTTTACTGTTTTCCAAATTGCAAAAAGACCGGCCCCAAAGTTACTCGTGGGTGAGTTATACATGCAGAACAAAACTGAACAGGTTTGCTCTGCGGAATCAAGTACTCCACTAATAGTTTTCCTCTGGTCCGTCCGTTGTACCTCAAGATCTTGATATATAGAGGAAGCGTAAATCCCGAAAACCGCCCGATGACACACCATTTTAACAACCATTTATAATAAGCAGAAGTTTGAAATAACCGTAGTCTTAAATAAAGCCTGGCAATATTTCTAACTGCGACAGGATGCAGCTCCGCAAGCAATTATATCGTCGGCTGTTTCATAAATGAATATTCAAGAGCGGAAAGGTTGAGGTTAATCCAAATGAACAATTAAAAACACTAAACAACATACTGAAATAGAAATCGAAAGTGGTTATTGAGTTGAAAATAGCAATGCATGAGACGGGTCCTTTAAACTCAGCCAGCGTGAAAATTGGCGAGCGGAAACAACGGCGACAGGATGTAAGAAATGTTGGACTCGTAGTTGAAAGAGAGGTCGAAGACGTTGGGTGCAGTTAGCCTGCAATGAAGGCGTTTTTCGTATATTTTCCGTCAACAGAATTCTCTTCTCAACGAGACTGAAAAGGCGGGAACGTTTTTTATTGTTAATATGACGTTTTCGTTTTGCCCATTTGATATTATAAGAACATTAAACGTGCATTAATTATCATCAGCGTGACCTCGAAAAAAAGAGGAGTTGGTCAGAGTTCCTGTATAAATAAATGCACCGAAGCTATAAAAAGAGGCGCCATAATATCACGCATGCATTAATTTGTGATGTCAACTTAAAAAAGTCTAACGGTCTTTATCAAAGTCTTGAAAAAAAAAAACTAAACAATTTATTCCACAATTCGCGTAATATCTCCTTCTTGGTGCCGGTGTTCTGAGAGCATTTCGTTTACGAGCCAAGGTACTGAAGCATAATTTTGGAACATGAAGACAAATCACTGCAATTGCCCTTCAAGCCAGGGCTGCAAGACACCCTGCGGGTTTCAGTTATCTCAATTCGCGATTCTCAAAAAGTCCGTGCAAATTCTGGGAGACAGCTCAGCGTCAAGGAAATAACCAAGTTAACGGCTGGGTGACACGGTCAAGATAAACAACCAGAACTACAAGAAACGCATACAGATCAGTATGGAGAAATCAGTTTATGATATTGACATGCTTGTAATTTGACTTGATTTTTTTTTTTTTTTTTTTCATTTTTTCACACTAGCCGTTAGTTAATCGTCTATCACCGTCAGAGTGCATTCAAAGGCCTGGCAACTGAAGAAATGCGACACAAGTCAGGACTTAGATTTCTTTCTACAGATCCCTTTCGTTCAGTGATTTTCCGGCCAAGTTCCGTCACGCCAAATTGAAACAGGGTGGGCCAATGGGAATATTGCTACTCTTTAAATTCCGCTTTCCAGGATAACCCTCAACCGGGGGTGTGGTATGTGAAGAGGGGGAGGGGAAAATTTGTCCCCCATGTTATAAGTTGAGGGAGAAGGGGAAATTTGCCCTCCGAGTTATAATAATGCCGAGGGTCCGGCTGCTGCTGGACACGCAAAGATGGTTGAAAAGCGACGTTAGACTCTCATCCCACAAAACAGCCACCTAACTGTCACTTGTCTATAGATTTATTGCAATTAAGGTCATCTTCGCAACACCCGTTTGTATGCAATCGAATCTAGCTAATCCCAGTAATATTTGCACGTAAAGTAAAGTCACGCGAGGCAATAAGAGAGCTGGGAAATACGACACGAAATGTGAACAAAAAGCAGAAGAATATGTAGTGGGACACGGCTTGCAGACCAACATCAGTGGCGCTCTTCTGTGGAATTGGCCTCGAATTAGCTTGAGTGTATCAAGAATTGAAACGACTACTGAACTATGAACTCTAGCATCAATTATCGCTTCGCTCTCAGACGTTCTTCCACATGCAGTAAATAACTGGCACATATTTGTCATGCCAACTTAACTTCTTCACATTTTTCAGTCTAATACGGAGGAAATGGGAGGCATTCCGTCATCCGACAAGAGGCATGCACGAAAGTTAAGTCCAAACACGGCAATGAAAATAAACGTCACATATCTGTGGCACTAAAATGCAATGAAGTCGACTGCCCAATTCATCAGTCACGTTTCACGTTTGACAGCTGTCTGGAATACGATATGTGAACTATGTTTTTTTCATGTCAGAGTTTTTCCAAACATGTTGAACGGCGATCTCATGACCTACTTGAGATGAATGTTCGAAGTTCATACAAAAAACTAGCGAGTTGGAATCACCTTGAGTTGCAATAGAGACCAAATGAAAGTACTGTTCGATAGCTGTTATTTGAATGGTCACACACTAAAGATTCATTCATATAAAGCGGATAAACCTTGCAGAGCACTTTAACAGTAGCAAATGAAACTATAATGCTAGATTACTGTTATTTGACTGGTCACACAGTAAGGATTCATTCATCTGTTCATGTAAAGCCGATAAACCTTGTAAGGCACTTTGACAGTAACAAGTGAAAGCGCAGTTGACCTGCGATACATCAGAGATCTGACAACGTTGCATGACGATCTCGAGACACACCTTAAATCAAGGTATTTTGTAAAATATTGAAAATTAGTTAGTAGCTAGTTGATAGTACACAACCAAAAGAATGTAACGAATAAAAAGTGTTACTCAATTTTTATTCCATTTAGTGGTTTTATTACTGCTATTTTAGCCTGACACTTAAATAAAGTTATTACTTACTTACTTACTTACTTACTTACTTACTAACAGTTTAGAAAATGGACGCAATATTGCTTATGCGGTTTCGTGCAAAAGGTATTATTTCTATCGTATTCTGCGAAAGGTACATGAAAGGATATAGGCCTAAAACCTGGGGAGGGGTACTCCCAGAAAAATCGGGTGGGGGTGTGCGACCCGCTTCCCAAAACCCTTACCCTATTTATGACCAAAATCTGCGGTATTCCCCACCCTATTAAATGACCTGACCAAAAATTCGAAACCCTATTTATGACCATACCCTTAAATCAAAACCCTGTTTCAGACCTGCGTTGTAATAAGTTCCCGAGTTCAGACCAATGTTAAATTACCGTAAACATAATTTGTGAAGGGCTTTTGTTGATTTTCTTTTCGATAATGACGAAAAAGTGGCTCCTTTTTAAAAACATACCCATATCAAGGCTAGAGTGCAAAAACCATACCCTATTTATGACCAAAATGGCTGAAAAACCATACCCTTTAGGACCGCACATACCTGTATAGCCCATATGAGGGAGTACCCCCCCCCCCTCCTCGTAGCCTAAAACTTGTACGCCGGTTTTAATTTGATAAAGCTCCAAGTTTAAATAAAAGATTCCATCCATCCATCCATTCCATCCTACATATATTGACCTGTAAAGCTTCACTCCGGCTTTGTGGAGTACCCCTTCCCCTTTCCTGGAGAGGGGATTACCAGCACTGCCATCTCATGACAGCACCGGACACGTGTATAGTGTTTATACACGTGTATAGTGACTATATACTAGTTATGCAATGTTCTCTCGTGGTATACCACGGACTATCCCACGACTCACTTGTATTTTCTTTTAAGTAACAGCTATCTATTATTTATTCTTTTCCCTGTTTCCACTCGAGCACAAGTGACAAGTGGATATTCCATGGTATATCACGAGAGAGCATTGCATAACTATTTTATAGCATGCCATAGAATATTCAGTGGCCAAGACAGAAAATGTGACATACGCGCGGATACATAATGAGAAGGTTGGAGGCTTCCTGTCTTCTGAGTGGCTGTATTTTTTAATGGCAACACGTGTATAGTATAGATACACGTGTACGGTGTATATACACGTGTATCTACACTCACGTGTAAATGCACAAGTCCAACTTATTTCGGGGTGATTTAATTAACTTATAAACTTCTTTAAACATGAAAACTTTGACGGGAACATTTCAAGAACGTTTTTAAACTCGAATCGCTTTTCGGCCCAAACGCAGAAATTCTTACAAAACCTGTATTTGTCCTTCCCGATGACTACCTTAATCTCTTTTGATAACTGGACCTTCATCGTTACGACGAGGAATGTGAAGAGATAGTTTCAGACCACACAGTGTTGTAACGCACAGGTTATCATGCTATCTTGCAATCAGATATATTAAAGATGAGGCGGCGAAAGAATTCTAGCTGGGGCACTATCTTGAAATAAGCTATGGTCAGTTTTCGCAACCCATGAACTCTCTCCTACGCTTTAAAAGCACAGTGAGACCAACGGAAAAAAAAAACAGCTATGTCTCGTAGTCGATAAATTAATATACACAGAGTTGGACTCCGCAGTCACGTTTCTCAAGTCATGGGCGAAACAAACACGCGAACTAGGAAAATAAATAAATGAAAAACGCGTCAAATTAGAGCAATCTTCACCAGTGTCTCCGCTTGGATGAAGGCTTGGAAACGGTCTGCATTTTCCCCTACGATTAACTAACAGTCTTGCTGAAAGACTTCATCAATTCACGAGGGTGGGAGGTTTGATAGTTGAACGAATGCCTTGCGGCGGATTTCTCAGACAGAGAAACACAAACCTTTTCATCCTACACACCTGTATATATTGACCTGTAATTAGTATAGTTCATAACGAGTGATACAAATATTGACTTATAATTGGATGTAGAAGGCTGGTCAAAAATAAATGTGAAAAAAATCATTGCGGGTTTCCTTCACGGCCCGACAAGACAAGCCCACTCTGCAAAATCAACTGAAACTAACAGAATCTGGTCTTACAATCGGCTTACGATGTACGTGCCCGGACATTGATACACTTTTTAAGGCGATAATCTCCAATGTAAACCTTAAAGTAAGTAATTGAGCTCTTTTAACACGCTTCTTGGGGAAAATCCTATCGCTTTAACTTTATCTTGTGGTTTTTCGGAGGGATTTGCGGTGCAAAAACCGGAAAAGAATGTTGACCATCAAAATGTTTGCGAATAAAATGAATGCCAGCTACAACATTTTTTCGTCTCGAACTACCGGATACGAATACATGGTACGTTTAAGTCTTTATAAGCATCGAATTCTTTGTATACTTTCATTTACCAACAGGATGGTGTTTGGAGTGCCTTTGTTGGGAAGTCAGCCATCTATCAGCTAATTCTTTTTTTGGCTGTTTGTCAACTGTCACTAAGTCAGTGGTAAAACGGGGAGATATAAGTCAGTGATAATTTGTTAGCGAGCATTTGAAAATTTGGGCCGCAGTCAAAAAAGTTGCGGTAATTAACCGCATTTACAAGCTTCTTTAATCTACGGAAGGAAAAAAAGAAGGTAGCGTCTATTTCACTCTCTTAATCCGTCCATCTAATGGGATGTGAATGACTTTGATGCCCGGGGGGGACTCGTCGTACCTTTCTGGGTTTAAAAAGGCAGTTTTGGTACCTCGTAGGGTGTAGAGTCTCAAAAGGTCCACTCCGGGGGTCCACTGCAGGAGCTTTTGCGGTAACTTTTAGGGTATTGAGCCGAACAAAATATGACAGATTATGTGCCGTTTTAGAATTAGTACCTATTTAAGGTGAAAACATTTTAAGCCACGCCCACAAAACAGGATCTTGGTACCTCTAAAGGGGCTCTTTTCAAAACTTCCGACGAGCACCCCCGTCTCTTTTATACGGGAGTTCCCCCTCTCCCCCTCCGGGCTTAGATGCCAGCAGTTTAATCTGAGGTTAGTTTGAAGTCCGCGATTATCTGATGCATGCAAGCTTGGAAAACTATTGTCAGTGAATTTCGAGTTTCAGCCATTAGGAAATCCAACACTGCATGAGCAGACAGACATGCCTGATTACATGACCTACCGATATTAAAGAATAATGGTCTGTTCCATATATTAATGACTTTAAAAATTGCATTGCTCACTAGGAAAGATCTATCCGGTTCATTATACCATCATGACAGCCGGAAACGAAATAGTTCACTACGAAAACAATTTCTTACTCAAATACCATTTTCCGTATAATGACCGAACACCTTAGAAGGACTTTCAAATATCGACGAATCTTCAATTCTTATAATACAGTCAAACATTACCCGAGTATCAACAAGCAGATTTCGAAAGCTGTCTCGTCAAAGTGACTTGATCGATATGTGCGATATACCGGCCTCACCGATCTTAGGCAGCGCAAGATGTGTAAATAGGCGGCCATTTTATACGAGTTGCTTCCTGCATGTTGGAAAACGAAGCTTCCTGAACCCCCCCCCCCCCCCTCCACCCTCCCTTCCCTTCCCTCTGGGGGATTACTCTCTTATATGGGTTATTTAGGAATGTACGGCCTCCAGTTAAGGGTATGGTCTTTGAGCTGTTTTGAGTGGAAGCCCTTCTCAAATGTTTACGCTAATGGCAGCCATTTCTAGTTAGCTGCGGTCATGTGTTAGAGCCATGTACTTCTTTAGAGATGTGAAATGGTGTAACGTTTTCTGGCTCAGGTCTGAGATAAGGCAAGGGTTCCAAGGCGCGGGCCTCAAACTCCTACTACCAAAAACTTTGGGGAGTACTTCCTGCGGGTTCGCGCCAAACCTAGTCTCCTCCGCAGTCGTTTTGTGGTATGCAACAGCAGCCGTTTCTTTGGGGGAAGCGTTGCGTGACATCCCAAAAAACGGCTGCGGAAGAGACTACGCCAAACCAGACTCATATGAAAATGCGTTCCCTCTACAGGTTCATTTTCATGTAATTCAAACACATTTTCGTATCAAAGGTTTTGCACGAGGCCCGGTCCGGATACAGAAGCGGAAACACGGGTCGAAGCCCTCTCAAATTCTAACTGGTTTATAAAAATCCTTCATAGCTGGCACAAAAATTCGAAACCAAATAATAAACAAACTACATCAAGTTCATTCAGACACTGAACGGGAGTTCCCCGACTGTGCTGACAGTAGCCGGAAGTGAAACCATATCTTGCGGTAGTTTGTCTAAATTACAGGAAATGTGGTTCATTCATTTCACGTACAAAGCTATAAGCATATCTTTCCTGCGGCTTTTATGAAGGTTATGTTTGTCGCCCGGTTGTCTTTGATACCGGCTCGGAAGTGCTGATCCAATATAAATATGTTTCTTCTGCAGCTTGGTATACTTCATACACGATATAGAGCATTGTTGAAACCAACTTCACCAAATGATATTTAGGTAGGTTTGACAGGAAAGTTAACAAACTACCTTGTGCAAAACAAAGTTTACCAGCAGGTTAATCCTTCTGCAAGTTACTGTGAAGGGCCACATTTCTCTATAGATGATTTTCAACGTTTGACCGAACTGTACCATAATGGTGGTTGCAGTGTTCACATTTCTTGCCATCACATGTAAAATTGCTACTGCAATATGTAATCAGTGGTGAATGAAATATCCACTATCGTATATCGATGTCAGTCATCACTTCAATGCAACGGAAGTCGTCAATCCAGATATTGGAAAAAAAAAAAAAAAGTACTTGTACCGACATGAAAATTTCTCTCTCACCATTTTTCACTGATCAGTGTTTTGTTCTGGTTGAAGTTAAAGCCTGGTCCTCATTAGCGACGCAAGCACAAGCATAGTAAAAGAAGCTTATGCTCTAGTGAGGACAGCCATGACAGAAGCATAAACATAAGCATAATAAAAGAAGCTTATGCTCTAGTGAGGACAGTCATGACAGAAGCATAAACATAAGCATAATAAAAGAAGCTTATGCTCTAGTGAGGACAGCCATGACAGAAGCATAAACATAAGCATAATAAAAGAAGCTTATGCTCTAGTGAGGACAGCCATGACAGAAGCATAAACATAAGCATAATAAAAGAAGCTTATGCTCTAGTGAGAACAGCCATGACAGAAGCATAAACATAAGCATAATAAAAGAAGCTTATGCTCCAGTGAGGACAGCCATGACAGAAGCATAAGCAAAACAATATCAAAACCTTGCGTTCTTCTTATGTTCATGCTCATGTCGCTATTGTGTGCAGTGAGGACATGTTGGCATAAACATAAACATAAGCCCATGACTATCAGCCAATCAGCAAGCACTTTATGCTTATGTCAACGATGTCCTCACTGAACATAAGCATAAGCATAAGAAGAAAGCTTATGCTTATGTCGCGGCTGTCCTCACTAGCGCATAAGCTCCTCATGCTTATGTTTATGCTTGGGTCACAAGTGAGGACTGGCTTACTCCACCGATACTAAATAAACATGCTGAGCAGATGGTTTACATCACTGGACAGTTAGAAATGTTCTGCAATTATCACATACAACCAAGTTATATCCTTTTCCCTCGGTTTTCTTGCACCATACATGACAAGCCAAGAATTTTCACAGAGAAATTTCAGTTAATGCTCATAACAGGAAAAAGAAAAGGGGCCTCAAAAACAGCTGGTAAAAAACACCACGATCAGAATGGCAGCACAAAATCCTATCCCACCTCACCTTACTATTTTGTTCATTTAAATAAACAGCCACAAGCAGTACTTATGCAACGAGTTCATATACCACACCAGTAGAGTACTTCAATTTTCTGTTAACGTAACCACCCAATAAATGTTATCGAGAAGTAAAGTTAATCAATCTTTATTTTATCTTCAACTTTAAATATAATATTGGCCGCAATATTTGTCCATCACATATTTCATGTTCGTTCCCATTGAAATGGAAAACCCTGCAAATGAAAGAACACATTTTTGGTTATTCTCACAATATTACAACAGCAGTAAACCATTTGAATAAGAACAGCCTATTGAGTACTGTCAAAGTTTGGCAAAGAAAAGGCTAAAATGGGTTGCAACTTGGAACAGCAGTACCTCACTCTATCAGTGGTTTCGTTAACATTTTTCGCCAGAGGGCAAGGCGGGTAAAACTATCAGAACTGAACTTCTTTGTAAGAAACACTTTCCGCTGGATGGTCAAACCCGGGGGGCAAAATCGTCTTCACAACCAGTCAACTTGCCCGGTGCCCAGTCCCTTAAGAAACCCCTGCTCCATCAGAACATACTTCACTGTACCTTTGATACTGTTCACTACCTTTGTAATCTAATGTAAGATTTTCCCTCGCCCAAGAAGTCCCGTATACATAGTACCCACATGGCAAAGGGATGGTGTGGTCAGACAGTTCTGGCTTGCCACAGGGTGGCAAAGAGCTTATCATCATTGTCGATATGATGGGGAAAAAAGTTGCACATCATTCCACACATTATAACTTGCAGGTAACATAATTCACAAATACACCAAATCTATACTAAACCTCTAAAGTCCACAAAACTTACCAACTTACATTTCCTGAGCTTTCAAGTTCATGCCTACAAAATACAATACAAGCAACAATTTTATTTTCAATGAAAATTAGAGGAACCACTTGGAGCACATGGTTTCTTTTAATCAAACCAGTCAGACATCCAAGGAATTAAAACCATCAGCAAGATGCAATTACCTTTCTGGTGGAAACTGCGAACATGGCTGATGATCATCACACTGGTTTTGATGTACATGTGTGAATCTATATTGTTGTACCACCTAGAACACCTCATTTACAGTTTTTTATTAAACACTGAAACTAATTTATCTCAAAAATGGGCAATGTTAAAGAGGGTCTCTTACAGTTCACCGAGAAGCACTCCTTAAAGTGGTACTGTGACGAAAATTGCATCTTTCCTATCGCAGCAATTTTAAAACATAAACAAGTAGCCTTTGCGAGAAGAAAAATGCTGTTTACAACATTCAAATGTCTTTTTTCATTCCAGAAATATTCAAGTTTTTAAAATATCCAAATTAGCCCAGTCGTGATGTCATACACTTAACCAAATTTTGATCAAATATGATGAAAAAAATATATCTCAGCCAATTTGTATCAGAAATGTTTGATTCTTTACAGTAAGATTCTACTAAATGTGCTCCACAATATGAGCTTAACAGTTTGGTTAACATGGCAATATATTGGCCTCCCCAATATTAAAGGCCTTTCTGGCCACCTTTGGTGTTCCATTTTGATATTTGCAAATTGCACCTCATATGCATGATCCAGCAAGCATATAAATGTGTTAGCTCAAGTTTGTGGCCTTGTTTAATGTTTTGCAAGCTGAAAATCACTAGCATATTGAAATCAAGTGGGTAGGGACTGGAAAAGAGTGAGTTGCCATGGGAACAGAATATTTTATAGCAGTACGTGTGTATCCTGTAGAACTATTAGCCCACGAAGTTTCAATGGTCTGCCCTGCAAATTGACCAAGATAGCTCCATTTATATACTTCATATAAAATTGGGTTGAGTGCATAACGTCATCAGTCATCTCATTTGCATATTTTACACATTTTTCAAACTTAAATATCTCCAAAACTAATGCAGATAATTGCAAACAGTAAACGGCGTTTTTATTCTTTCATGGAATTCTATGTGATATACCTAAAAAATCAAGGGGGAAAAATTTGATCATAGTACCACTTTAACTTTCACCACAAAATTAATTCTACAGTCAAAACCACTCAAGTTCATCAAGTGAAGCCAAATAAACACAAGGGACTGGATGTTCTAACTTTTGACAAGAAATTATGTTTCAGTCAAAACCAATCAAGCATTTGGTCAGGTGAAGTTAGTCCAGTCAACATTTGAGGTTTGAATGAACATACAACTAAATGTACAAGAAATCAAATTTTAAAATTTTGTTTCAGGGAGAAAACCCAATTAATCAACTTGACTTCCAAAGCTCATTGCCTCACTTTACTGTATCTGCATTGTCAATTTGTTGGTTTGTCTAGAGTGAACTTACCAGCTATTTTGCTTCTTTTGAATAACCTTTTGCCCACATGTGTACATCTAAATCAAACAGACATCTTGTAAGTAATTTAGCTTTAGTTCTAACTGAAACAACTGGCAACTCTCAGAGCCAACCAGTCAGACATCCAAGGAAATGAAGCCAACATTAAGATGTGATTATCTTTCTGGTGGAAACTGCGAATATGGCAATTTATCATCATTCTGGTCACAAAGTCACACCTAGTATTTTCGTCAATAGTTGCAACACAGAGGGAACTTACCAGAACCCATCTTGGTTGAAGTTAATTTCTTAGCTTTTCCTCGACAATCAACGCGCATTGTGGGTCTGAAATCAACAAATCACTGTCAATAAATCTCAGAGGACTTCATTGTTAGAGTAAAAGTTTTATATATATAGTTAACCAGTCAGACATCCAAGGAAATTAAGCCAACATTAAGACGCAATTATCTTTCTGGTGGAAACTGCGAATATGGCAATTTATCATCACACTGGTCAAGTAAACATGTTAACAGGACAGTAAAAACTTTCATGCTCACCTCACTGTGCATTCTTCAGTAACCCTTGAAGCTCTGTCTGTAGTACAGCTAGAATGTAAAAAGAAATATTTGTATATGGTAACTCAATTTTTATACCTAGTTTAAATAACCTGGTGTTCAACCCACAGTTCAGCTAAATTTATCCCCTTATAATTGTGAAGATCTTTAAACTGCATGGCAATGCTAGTGGGGCTATAACTTACTTCTAACTAGCTTTAAAGGTGTTCGATTTTTTCAGTTGTAGGGCTTAAAACCACAGCACTGAAGCATGAATTTATTATTCTCCACCCTTTATATTTAATCTTAATTCTGCACAGTACTAACAAGTTTTAGGTTTAGTTTAGTGAAAGAAACGGAGAAAAAACTTCTGCTCTGACAGCATGTAAAGACTTGTGTTTAGACAGTTCGGTTTCTTCAGTTGAATTCTTTGATTTGTTTTGAATTGCTCACTTTTACTTAAGAATGAAGTTTGTTTAATTGCCAAAAACTGACTTCTTAAGTTCTTTATTTGATCTTTCATGCTATAATTCAGATATCTGGATCCTTTAAGATATCAGGTCCGTTGGGCTGTCCTCATTGTGGGTCTGGAAATTTAAGGGGGTGGATAGGAAGAGTTACAGGAACAATGCAAAGTTCATAAGCTTCAACACCTAGAGACATCCTAAAAAAATCCCTTACTTCAAACTAACTTGAGCTAACACTAGTGAATACAAAGAACAAAAACTCTGGTTTGGTTGCCATTGTGGAGAAGTGGCCATTAAAGAGAGGATAAAATAAGAGTGAATGTGTGGTCCAACTGTCTGCTGGGACAATAAGAAGTGGCCCTGGTTGTGAGGTGGCTGTTATTGGAGGTTCTACTGTGTAAGGAAAACATAAAACCCAATAACCTGATGCAGTCAGAGAGGTTTGGCTTGGTCACATAGTGACGGAAGGGTTATCTTCATTGTCGATAAGATGGGGAAAAAAGTTTCACTCATCACCCTGCATCATTTCTGTTCCTACTACTTTCAGATAAAACTTGTAATCTGAAGAAACTTACCCAAGGCACAGAAGTTGCTGAACTGCATTTGTTGTATAATTTTAAAGAGTATCTGTAAGAGATTTCCATCTGTTAAATACAGTGATTTCAAGCAGCAAGAAACAAGAAGCTTAAAATGGAGAGAATCAGCCTGACGTGTCATCTCAGCATCTTTGATAAGACAGGGATAACTGAAAGTTTCTCATCACAACTCTCCATTTTGAAAAACAATTTTCATTAACATGATAGAAAGGGAATCATTACTGATGTTGTGCCTCTGGAAGGGCCTGAATAGAGGCCAACAGCTTACCTGCAAAGCGGAACATTAAATGCAGCTATTTAGTTTTGAAAAACTTTCGCCTTCAAACACCATTCATCACTTTCACACTAAGTAAAAATCTAGGGTTGAGCCTATCTTGCGGTTGCTCGTGAGACTCTTACTAGGGACAAACCAAAAGATGAGTTCTAAGTTAAGCTGTCCCCAGTAACCATTCCACAAGGGACTGCAAGATGAGATTTTCCCCAGATATCTTCTCATTTCTGAAGTGGTAGGCCCTAGTCACAAAATTTAATCTTAGTTACATCGCTAGTGTCAAAGAGACTTAAATTAACATTGGCAGTTAAGTAAAACACTTTTGTACAAAAAAAAAAACACTTGTGTGTCTATTCAGTAAATGTACCTTTCTTAGATGTAACTCAACACCTTGTAGTGTCAGAGTCAACAAGCTACATGTAATTTCTTAAACCAAATATTTGGCACTCACCATTGTCAGACAGAAGAGGAAGCAGTTTTCAAATGCATCTCACTGAAATAGTAGGACAACAAAGTGAATTTTTTAAACAAGACAAGATGAAGAATTGGTCTAACATATGCTGCAAGCTACCTCAGAAGAAAAATGCGTTCAGCGTGCAACAATCATAATTGTGCACTCATACAAGAGGTGTCAGAAAGGAGTTTTCATCATATGTAACTTGTCCTGATGTGAATTTAAGCAAGACACTTTCTCTTTCTCGAAAGTACTTTCTCACCTGGTCTAATGTACCTCATCCAAAGGACCTGAAAGCAAAGCAACAGAACAGATTTTTACTTCTTCTACTGACCTTATTTTCCCATAAAAGATACAAGATAAATAAGTGACAGAATCAGAACATCAAAATTTTCTTCAAGACCATGTCATTCAGAGACTCTAGTCTAAGATCTCATCATACCATCACTCAATGCAAATTCTAAGGGACTGCTTGCACTCTGTGGGTACCATCAACTTTACTCTCACCAATCATTTCTACATTTGATAACACGTCGTCTACCTTTAGATAACACTTACGTATGTCATGCAAAGTGGTTCTAAATTTTAAGTTTGTAGATGAAACTTCCAAGTGTGAAACCATTTAAATAAAAGAAGCACCCCTTTTGGCAACCTAACTTGTACTGCAAGTCCAGATGAAGTCCCAGATTACGACATTTGCAACGCAAGGTATTAAGCTGTATTTTCACATGGCATTTTTGTAAATATTTTAATATCAGATATAGACCCTTTTCATAAATGGCTGCCAATTATAAATTCTTTTGTAAGTATTAAAATTAGCCTGACTAACCTCGTTGATAATTCAAAAGAATTTTTACTCCCAAATGAGTTTAGTGAGGCTAATTTAAATACTTACAAAAGAATTTTAAATTGGTAGCCATTTATGAAAAGGGTCTATCAAAAGTGGTAAAAAAAGATTGGGTGGATGCTCTCTCAAGTAGGGTTAATCTTCACTGGTGAACAAACAACCAGTGACCACATCTTGTCTCAGTGTAGTTCCAGATATCCCACTCTTAAAAGATCTATTGTAACCTTTCCTTACCATTGGTAAGAGGTGAAAAAAAAATCCCAGTGTCACTGATTTTTTTGTGGCCTTTAGAAGACCTCCACTACAAAATGCTGTAAATGAAAAAAAGAAATTGAGAGAGTAACATCAGTGCAATGCTTTCAAAGTCAGAAATTTTTCCCAAAAGAGAGAGATATGAAACGCAGCCAGGCAAATTTACCAGAAAACAACCATACTGTCTGATACTCAAGCACCAGCTTCAGACAAATGCCTCGATTCGACATCATAGTTCACAAAGAAGCTACACAAAACGCGATGCTTCAAAGATTAATCAGGCTCGTCATCTTGTGTCATCACCAGCTGGAACGCCGAGAACGACTGGCTTTGATATTAATTTTCTTCTAAACCCCTAAACTCACTCGCATAGCGATCGATCGATCGATCTTGCCGCCGTTTTGAACACAAATTTTAAGCTTAATTCGATTACTGTACTCGCTACTTTCAATCGAGACTGCAGATTATGACCGAAGCCGAAATATTTTACCTTCTCTTTCATCATTTAGATGTTCAAGTACCTTTAAATAAGACTTTTGACCTCTCATGGCCGTTTCGAACGCGAATTAAAGCGAACACGTGGTACCAAGTATTCATCCACAATGAGTCTTATAAACCAATTTCATTATGAACAACCGTCGACCTAAGATTAAGCAACGTCTAAAGACTTCAGAACTTGATCCAGTATCTGTAGTAGTTGCTACTGAACCAATCTAAGCTTGAAATAACGACTTACCATAGCATAACCCTCCGTCAACGTCCGCCATCTTTCGTACCTCGTGCAAACTGGCTTGTGGCAATGATTTTATAGTAACTAGCACGTGATCAAAATGCAATACGACGATTGGTTCTCATCTGTGTGACGGTGAGTGGCGACGAGTTTCGTTAAAGACTTGCGCACTCTTGCACCTCGTTCCCAGGATCCTAAACGACTTTATTTTCTGAGTGGAACACTTGACATACCGTTCCTTGTTGTGCAAACTTGACGAAACGAGTGACTCTCGAGAGTTCCGTTACCGGCTCAAATTTAAGTAGTTTTAAGTTATATTAGCCACGATGTTTTGGATTACTGATGTCCAAATGGGTGCGCACTCAAGCACGCGCGAAAATCAGTTCCAGTAGCTCTCGCTCGCGTCGACTTGCCGCCGCCCATTCAACTAACCCAGGGGAAGTGAGGGCTATCTGCAAGTCTATCCATACGCTTCAGTGCTTCAGGATTAAGGATTCTAAAGGGTAATGTTCGGTTTTTATTATGTCAGACGTCTTCTGTTGCTTTTGGACGACTGGCAAAAGCCGAGTCTATTTTTAGTATGTCTCGACGCGAGAGGCAACACCCATTCACAGTATGGTCACGTGTCACATCCTGCTACATTGAGGCCGGGTATCCCTGGGCTTATCGGGACTTAAAGTTCTTTTAGAGACGGTGGCATTTAATTAAAAAGGCGCCACGCGCTTGTTAAAATCTCTCGAAATTTTGATGCGACACACACAATTGTCCAAAGATGATTTATATTCGGACCAGTAGCATCAACAGCCATGCAAAACAAATGTCAGCGTCAGATTTCCCAATATTCGGAGTCAAGTAAATGAGTAGAGCGCAAACCTCGTAGAATAATTAAGTGCCGGTTTGTATTGTTACAAGCCCTTGAGCGAGTGTAACTTGGAAAAATATTCAACATCACGAACAGTGTAAATCCTTAATTGCTCGAGTTTTCATACGATTACTCAATTATTGTATGTCCGAGAAAATTACGAACTCTCGCGGTGCAGTGCAAATTAAAAGTCATCGATTAATTGGCCTGCTCTCAGCCAGTCATAATGAAGTAACTTTCTCAGTCATATAATAAATATGGGTTGATTACATTTCAATATCGTATGTGAAAAATTACCCTTACAATAGAGGGCTTTCGACTTGTTTATTCTATTGAGAAATTTCACGCCAAACACCATGGCAATTTTGTAATTTCATATGTGAAATTATAAATTAACGCTGAAATATCGCGACAAAATTAACGTGAAATTTGTCGCCCACGATATTAAGGGCTTAACTGAGGGCCGCGTTGTTGTTCAGTGGTACGGTGCTTATTCGAGGACAACGTTTTTTTTTTTTTCGAATAAATACTTGCGTCTTCCTCGAGCGCGCGAGAGAGGTACACGCGAAAAGAGAACATCTAGAGACTGCGCATGCCCTATCATTGTCTGTCCGAGCATCATTTCAATCATTATTTCTTTAGCCCAGCGCAGTTTGCGCAAACAATTCAATTCAAGAGCAAGACACAACGTCAAAGTTCTGGCCTTACATTCAAACGAAACCACGCTTTAATGTAGTCTTTATTAATTGAACAGTAACCCGATTTACAAAATATTTACGAGGATTCAAGTGAATACAAGAATGTCTGACTGATTTATCAATAATAATTACTAATAAATAAATAGCATCCATGTAAGGCTCTAGACATAAATTTTTGCACCAAAGTTGGCCTCTCTAAATGGAAAATACTAAAAACGTTCACATATAAATTTCTTTATTTAGCAAAATGAGAAATTTTGAATCCATCATCTAGATATAAAACTGTCATTGACAAGAAATACTAACTATTTTCAGGCTCCTGGTATTTTAGATTTGCTGAAAATTACCTTTACTAGCAAAATAAATCTATTTCAGAGTATGTGAAGCACACTGGCCGCGATCATAAACGAGGGCATTTACCGAGGAAAAACCGCAAAACGCGACTTTAACGCGGCTGGTATCTTGATCTCCTGAAGTTGCCCAGCATCACATAAACTAGCTTCGGTATGAAAATGAAATCGAGGTGAGCGCAGCCAGTTTAGTGCAGTTCCTACGATATTTATGACACATTATGAAATGAATGACGTTTCGTTCTTCTTATAACCTTACTTTGGTCTATTGTACTTTTCCTAGCATTAACAATAGAAGAATATCTATCAAAGTGCCTCAGCTCTCACTAACAAACAAAACTTGAGAAATCCTGTTCACTGGTCTATGAATAACGGGAGAGCGTAAAGAGACCACTACCGCATTCCAGCAAGCAATGACGCCGATTCGAGGTCAGGGCGGCCACATATACAGTGAATGTTTGAAAATCTCTACAGACAACAGCACTAGAACGAGACTGAGGTTCGTACTGAAGTGGCTAGTTTTCGCAAGCTGCAACTTCAAAAGCATCAGCAAGGCAATCAATATGTTAAGTACGAACTGGTCATTCGATAAAAACATTAGCTCATAAACAAACAGATATCTGACATTTTTACCCTAGCGGCTGAAAAAAAGGGAAACCCCTTTGTTGGTGACTAATGGGCGGCGTTTGCCTCCACTTTAATGCCGAAATCTACCGTAAAACGTAATTACATTTTTAATTGAAAATATTACCTAAATCCTTCAAGAAAATAAATTAAATTTTTACATATATAAATGGCTGGCAACTCACTTTTCAAAGCAAAACAAAAACAGCTTTACAATCGTATTTTTAAATTAACATTGTTTCAAAAGCGAGCGATGCGTAATATTATCGTAATGTGTGCTTTTTCGTTGTTGCTGTTGCTATTTTAATTATTACCATTATTAACTTAGCATTTTAAACATCTTAATAATAGGATCCGTTTAATTTCCTTTCTCCAATCAAAATTTGAGACGTTTGGCAAAGAGTTGACGTCAAAAGTATTGTGGAAATCCTTCCAGCGTGAAGCACACGTCGCCTCGACTCCATCACAACCCTATCAGCTTCTATCCCAACCTACACTAAGGTAAATGTTTATAATTTTTTGGCCGACACCCTTATGGGGTTCTGTTATTAGTCAAATCAAAGCCTACAAACATGAACCGATCAATTCTCGCTAAATTCGCCGTTCAAAATTTTCGAGCAGTGCCCACTTTTTCATTTTCCCGTCGCGAAACCTTACTTTGACACGTGGGAAGAACATGCATATCGCCCAATAACGACACATTTGTACCACGTGACTAGTTACAATGGACGAATCAAATGGCGCGAAAACAAATCAATGGAAGGAAAAAATGAAAATCTAGTACGATACCTCTAAGTATAGAAAAACTCGTCATGTTTGTTTTGCCATGAAGTCATGATTGTTCTGCCAAAGCATACTTCAGGTATATATAATGATGTAAAAAAAAAAAAAAAAATGATAAAAAATAGAAAACCTCCATCGTGCGGTGTTCGCAAAAACTTCACAGTAGTACCGATGAATCCACGATCTCTACCTTTCAGTCGGAAAACAACACGAGCATTCTCCGAACGTCCCTCACCTTAGCAAAATACCACCGACTCTAAAATCTGCGGGGAATGAAGACCACTTAAATTTTGCACTACGAACGCACAACCCATCGATGGTTTTACTTCTACTTTAGGTAAAAAATACTTTACATACAATGATGGAGTCATACAAAATTCCATCTGTTCTCGTTATTTTTCCTAACGACCGAAACTTGCGATTATGCTTCAACTGCGGAAGATGAAACTTTGTTAACCTTGACAGACTTTTTTCACGACAAGTAACCAAGTTGTTTCAGCGTGTTATTCTAAAACGCTATTCTGTAAGGAAATTTTAAACACCCGTAAACTTCCGTAAATTTCAAAATGTAAGTTTTCAATTCACGGCTGAGATAATCTTCACCGTGCATCTACATACACATATGAACACTGCATGCGATCAACAACTAGAATCTCCTTAAAACAGCAATACGAAATCAGACTAGTAAATTACGATAATAAAGGCGTTGATCAGCAATGGAAAATTTTCTTGATCTAAAATATGTCCTAACCAGTAACTGTACGAAATGTATGGAACCAATATTGATAAAACGCTGAACATACCTACCTACAATCGTTTCTTTCCAGCAAAAATTGCGCAAGTAAGCAAGTAACTATCTTTTTCTACGTTTATCAGGGGGTTCACTACCGTCTCTTTCAATGCCAGGTCTCAACTTTCTAAGTTCCCTTTCAAGTTCGGTAATACGAGGAGACAAACTATTTCTGACCTCTCGCAACTGGTCTTCTTTCGCGCGAACTTCTTCCGCCTCTTTCTCGTGTTTTTCGAACGTTAACTGCAATCTGTCCAAAGCTTCGCACCTCTCTTTCAGTTCGCGATAACGCACCTTTTCGCGAGCCGGTAACGCTCCGAACGCGAACCGCAAATCTTCCATTCTTGGTGGGCAGCGCTTCTTGGGATCCATCAACCCGTCAGAGGCGATCATGTTCCCATCACGTGTCAAAATCGTGGGACAAGACTGCTTCATTCGGGTGAGGTGCTCGCGATACGTCTGTCCAGACTTCAGATCTTTGACCACGATCGTCTTCGATAGAAGATTCCAAAAAAGGCTGCTGCGAAGGTAGCCATTGTCACTCGTAAACTCGAGCAGATTCACAGCGAATTCAATAGGGCTTCGGTAATTTGAAGGAGGCGCAGGGAGCTCTAAAGGCAGAGGTTTGCCATCGCTTCCATCAAAGTCCCTTTTCGAAAAGGGAAGTAAAGTCGCTTCGCAGTAAGCCGAGCATCCTGCGTCGTAAACCTTTCGTTGCTGTTCTGTGGTGGTAGTGAGCGCTACTGGCATTTTCGACTGAAGATACCACGAGAGGATGCGAGCAACTAATGGGTCAGAGACGTACGCGAGTTCTGCTACAATACCTGAAGAAGAAAAAAAGAAACAAAAATATTTCTTCGTCGTTTCCACACAATTTCTGGGAATAAAACAACACTTGTTGCTATAACGAATGACCAATGCTAATAACCAAGAAGAAAAACAATATCAACTGTCAAACCTAAGTTTACAATTTCCCGCCAAAACAGCAAGACAATTTTCTTTCTTACCTTCACGCCCACAAAATCAATCCAACATTTATGTGACGAGAACAAGCAAATCAGTAGCTGCTGAATTTTTTCAGAGATAACACTCCACCAAATCATGGTTATCAGTAACGGGAACTTATATCTCAGTTTTCCAGCTTTGGGGCATATTTCAAGCCGGGTGATTTGGAGTCAAGACACGTTTGAATTCACTAGTAGACTTTTGATTCATCTCGTTTAACCGTAATTGGGAGGACACTAACTTCGCGATGCTCTCGAAAGTTATGACATGAGTTTATTTGCCGCATGAATATCAAAATGCGAGATGTCCATAATATGTTATTTACCTATGAAACTCGGAAGAGCTCTGATGAACTCGCTAAAGTGTTCGTAAATTGACATCGAAGGAATACAAGAACCAACAACAAATTCGATCCATTTATGACGTCGGGTGCAGGATTCGACCCGGACCACACTGATGGGAGACGGGCGCTCTAATCATACACTGAACCACCCCCCTCCCCACCACCCTGCTCCGCAACACTGACTTATTAAACCAAATGCAACAGTAAACACACCCTTTATGTAGTGTCGTATCCTAGCAGGAGGGTGGCCCGGTTGTGTGATGACTGTTCGAGTAGTGGCCTGACTAGATTCCAACTGATTCAGTTCGTTTCTACTGGTCTGAAGTATATTCACTACGTCGGGTCTCCTCGGCATTCCTCGGAACGAGCTTCGGACAGGCGTGAGTGCCGTCGTCAACTCCGACTGGCACCGAGACAGTCTTCTTTTGGATTCTGCCACGTTCTGCTCGTAATCTGCAATCTGTTTTCTCAGCGGCTGTAGCTCATTCTGTATGCGCTGTATATGTTCATCTGGAACAGAATAGAATGTATCCTGATTCATGACCTCTAGATAGTTACGAAGTCAACCAGGCATGCATTGGGTGAAATGAGGAACAGTTTCTTGTGAAGTGGCTAAAAAATATAGCTCCTTAGTAATCAAGTGCAACGCCGGAGATCGTGGCGTTACAGACCAACTGTGACATACAACATCGGGAAGGGCGAATATTTCCCAGTATAGGATGAGGAAAAAAAGGTTGGCAATCTATACATATGTACGACAATTTTCAAAGATACTGCTTTAGAGAAGACTGGCTTCAAACAATCTATCCAGCTGTAATTCATTTTCCGAAGACCAACCGCAACATTTGAGACTTTTAGATCCAAGTTTCCCGCGAACGGTGAACCGCTAGGGGTCACCTGACCCGTACCAGACGTCACGTTTGAGGTTTTCGACCCGCGTTTTGAACGTCAAGAGGTGGGTTTTCAAGTAAGTCATTTACCGCTAGCTTTATTGCCTTGAATTTTTTTTCTTTGCCGCGTGCAAATGCCGAAATTGAATAAAGTAACGCTTTTTCAACTAATCGGTTATAATCCATAGGCGAATAAGCAATTTCCTAGCCTTTTGTTGTTGTTGTTGTTGTTTTGTAGAAATGCACTGATCCTCAGTAAAATTCCAATATGGCGGCGGCTTTTAATTTTTTTAAATCCAAATTGACCTAATTTTGACAATTTCCAATGCATTGGCAGGATGATTTCCATTTGCTTCAATTTACTCCAATCTAAATCGACTAACGTCCGAACAGCGAAAAGCAAACGTCTAAGCTCAAACAGCAGTTAGACGTTTGCGGTAAACTTGGATTTGAAAGGTCTCTAGCACCGTACATCCGAAAACGCGTCCAATTCTTCTTATCCGAAGATTCCCAAAGCGACGATGAACTTCCACGCCGAGAAACCTCCGCCTATTTTCCGAACTGCAACTAACAACTTAGATTTTCTGGGAGGAATAGCGGTAAAATACAAAACCTCTTTTATCCACTAAAAAAAAAAAGAAGAAAAGGTAGCGATAGACTTACCTGTACTAAAAGCAAACTTAACGGAATATGCCTCGACATCGACGTCAGGAGCGGAAAATACTAACATATATTCCCCGATATAATTTCCAACGCGACTACAAAGAGTGAGCCTTGGTAGCCTTGCCATACCACGGTTGAGAGTGAGCTGGACCGGACTGTTCTCCAAAGCTGGAAGGACCGTGCCATCGGGCACAGTCCCTGAAGGTTGAATGGCCACGCTTGTTGTCAAGGAGACGTTCGCGACATTGCCGCAACTGTCTTCAGCTACGAGGTCCACAACCTCTACGCCGCTAAAAAATAATAATAATAATAAAAGAAGAAAAAGTATTGAAAGTGTCACAGTTTTTCCGTTTTTGTTAGTTTGATTGTCTTATCCTTTTCCAAACGACTTCTTACCTCCTTCCAGGTCGCGGAAGAATGGTACGGCCCTTGAGGTCAGCAGTGCAAGACGCAGAGATCACGCCGGGTGAACCAGACTGAAAACGTAACACGAGTCGTTGAGGAGGACCTGGAAACGGGTACACAAAAATAAAACAAAAGCTTACCTTTTACGCTAATATACAACCAATTTTGCGACACATAAATATGTCTTCCAAGGAGGACAAAATGACATTACTTATGACACTACTACACACAGTTAATGTAAGACGCATGGATTTACCGGGATGCACCACGAACTGAACTGGAAGGCTCCTGGTCATGTGATCAGTCACGGGCAAGACAGACTTGAGCCTCTCCCTGTACTCGTTGTACTGACAAATGATGGACCACTGCCCCGCCTCCTCCAAGTAACGGTTCGCTATTGATTGAAAGGTGACGACGCCTTCACGGTTCTGAGTGGGTTTCCGGTAGATTGACGTGTTTACGGGTGTGCCATTTGGACGAGTTATTTCAAGGCTAAGATGTCCCATGGCATCGACTCGAACTCCATCTTCTGTTTGACATGTAACCTTCGTGAAAGTAGATGAGTATGCGAGTGAGTGACTAGTCCTTGCTGCCGAAAGCAAGAGATCAATAAACGCTATCGTGCTGTGACGATGGTTATTCAAGGGACATGATCACGGCGACTAGTTATTATACGAGGACAGAATGTTAAGTCTGCCAGTCTTTCTCAATTTGATATCACAACCTTGTGAACACCTAATCCATTATATCGCTATTATTACACTTGATTGTATAGTAATTTTTAACAAGACTATACAGATCTCTATAATCAGGTTTCAACCAATCAAAAGATGTCTTTTTGGCTTTCGAAGTTAGTGTTAAAAGCTACAACATTGTGATAAAAGTGTGTACCTTCAGTGTGGGATAACAACCTGTGGCCAGCAGGGCCTGGTCAGCGGATACCTCCACGACTACAGCTTTTACTCGGTTACTCTTTTCCAGAGTGGCTGTAACAGTAGCGGCCTGCAAGACAGTACAGACAAAAGCTCGCTCAACAAACTGAAAGACAAAATGGCATCTTAAGCAAACACATCACAGTTGAACCCCTATTAAGCGGCCACCTATTAAACGGCCACCCCTATTAGGCGGCCGGTAATCAAAGTTCCGATGAGGGCTTTTCTATTGCTTTTACCTCTATTAAACGGCCAACCCCTTTTAGGCGCCCACTATCCATTTCCCCGAGGGTGGCCGTTTAATAGGGGTTGAACTGTATACCTGTGTTTACCTGTAAATCAAATTTGAGGCCGCCACATGCTCAAAATCTTTTCGATTTTTCTGGCGCTTTCTTCAGCGACAGAATCGAAACAAAAAAACGCTGGCAAAGCATTCCGGTCGGTAGAGAGTCTTTTTAAGTAAACAATTCTCCAGAAACTCACCGTTAAATTTTTGTGATCTGAACTGAACACCTTCAGTTTAACCTGCTGATCTCCGCTGCGACTTCCGCATTTCATCGTGTTCGCTTCAAACACCGCCTCTCCTTTCTGAGCCCTCTTGGTCAGCAGTAACCCGCAGGAGGATGGGGTCCAGGACAGATTCAGCGTTGTTCTGAGTGGAGTCTTGTTCCCAGAGCTATCGCAAACAAACGCGTGGACCGGCGCGCTGAGAAAGCAGTTGGAGAAGAGCTTGGCTGTGTGCTCATGCTTCTGTGAGGGATCATCGAATGCTTGGCTTTTCAACTCAATGTGATGCGGAGCACCTGAGATCAGATAAAATACGATCATTTGACGAATAAAAAAGTCTCATTGAGCCATGATCGGAATCAACAAGTACAATGAGACATTGTAGTGAAACTCGATGTGAGAAAAATTGTTGCCTGCCTTATAAAAAGAACCATCATTGATCTTCGCAGACAGAACAGCAAAAACAGTACGACCAAGAGTGGATAAAGGGGTAAGAAGGTTTTCCGAGGTCATGCAGCCTGAGTTATTTTCGGATCATTCCATGTTTCGGTAATCCCAGGCATGCCTAGAAACAGGCAATCCTGTGACGCAAATGTTACTCACGTGACAGCCCAAGCGACTTCACATGCACTTCCATCCTCCACGAAAACATCCACGCATCGCGCGTGCTAACATTATCCGCGGAAGGACTGGGTACCATGTCTAAAAATAACTCAAGGAGGATTATTTTGGGAATAAGGGCTGTATAGGGATTAACTGCCTTACCATTCATGCTCTCTTGGTTGGCCAAACCATTTAACGAGATCTTCTGAGGTGTTTATATACACGAAATGTTAATCACACCTTGTCAACACAAAGAAAACTCACTGACCGGGTTTTAGACTGATTTTCTGAGTGTCTCTGGAGAATTTCCCTTCCTTGTCAGACACACACATGGTTATGATGCCAGGGTTTCCGGAGATAGTCGCGTCGTTGTTGAACACGAATTCAGTTCCCTTCAAGGTTAAATGTCCAATGAAAACTGCCGTGCTGCTACTGCCGAGATTGAAGGAAAGAAGAAAGTTATTAAAATGTTATATACTAGAGTATGAAAGTAATAATCAAAACTACTGCAATTCATATAAAACCACTATTTAAAACTGTATCATTGGATAATGCAATTCAAGGGTTTTCATTGGCTTAGCCATCATGGTATATGAGCCATTACACCATGCTCTACAAACATGGTAAGCGTTCGCGGGGAATTTTCATTTTCATTTTCATTTTTTTTTTCATATTTTGGGGGCGTTGTTAATGCAACATTTATTTCACCCGCGCTCGTTGGATATGAGATGATTATAACCAACTCGGAGCTACTCGCCTCATGAGTTTTCTATTATCATATCCAACGCGTACTCTTGGAATAATTGTTAACTGCACCACAAAGTTTGGTCTGTATCTTTCTACAGTGTCATTAGCCACAGTGATTACCTTGGTTGTTCTGGTTTTGCACCAAGCAATTAAATACTGTGGAATAGTCACATACTGTGGGAAAAATCTGGAAGTGTTATTCTACCAAGCCTACGGTGTTTAGATGCCAAAATGCCCATCACAATACAGCCCATACATTTAAAATGTTAGTACCTGTATCAGTATGTTAAAATCAAAACCAAAAGCAAACCTGTACAGAAAAGTGTCAAAGCTATCGAAGATCCCCACCCCCCCCCCCCCCCGCCCACTGTTCCTACAGCTTTTAACGTAGCAACTTATGCGCCAGAAATATGATTCAACAAAGTTTGATAATGGCTTACCTCTTGGATGGCGAATGTTCAACTGTTACGACAGGCTCCACACCCGCGGGACACTCTGCGGGATTTCCTAGCTTGTCCCGTAATTGTACTCTAAGCTTTTGGCTCAGTTGTTTCTTGCTGTCACATTCGATTTCCACAGAAGCCGTTTCACTAGAAAAGAGCCACTTCTGAGGTTCACCTGATGATGAAATAAGACAGCACAGGTTCTACCACAAGGAAAATCTACTTCAAGAAATACATCAAACACGAAAGACCGAATTTGATCAGATTTTCAAACAGCGAGAAAAACGTTGAAACTTCGAGGTGTTTGGTAATGTGTGATCAAACAGTGTCTTGATTATTTAATAAATCTTCTCAATCGAAACTAAAACTAAGGAGAAAACGGAGAAATAGAATCGTAAACATCTATGCTGATTGAGATCAGAGATCCAAACACCGTCTCGGTCATGAAAGAATTATTAAAGAGTTTGAGAAGACTAATCAACAATTTACTAAACGCTTAAGAGTGTTTTGCTTTAACAACGTTCTTTTAACGACTCGAACAACTCGTAGAACACGCTTTCAATAGACGGGCGCAATTTGTCGGAACTCTTTAATAATAATTATATAACAGCAAAAATTATTCAATAGCGCCGCTCTCGACTAAACGTTGCAACTGTCAAACTTTAAAGAGCGCCGTGACACTCAATTGAGTAATTACGGTACCTGCAATGGGTTTAATTCTTATTTGGGATTGACACTTGACGTCACTACACACACACTCCACATTTCCCACAAAAGTGCTATTGGCGAGATTAGCCACAGGGCAGTCAGGCAGATACGGCAGACTTCTCACTGGAACCTTGGAAGAACAAAAAAAATAACAATAATAATCAAAAGAGAAAAAACAGCGAAGTACTACGAGTTAACTTGTCGTCAGACCGTTACTATAACCAGCCAGAACAGAACTCTCTTTTATAGCACCTTGGTAGACAGAAATGAAGTAAAAACGCTAAAATAACTTCCTAATGGTTGCGAGACTTACGGTTACTTAGAATTAATCACGGATTACACATCACATTTACTTTACCTCTCCGCTCCAACTCGTGGTCACTTTAGGCTCGGCTGCCTTAAAGTCTTCGTCACCCAAAAACCTTCCGCTCTCGTCAAACACTTTCAAGAACAAGCCCTTAACGATGGAACCGGCAGGAGCCGTCAGCTCTAAACAATCTCTACCCTCCTTGGAATTCTTATCCACTCCATTCGCCGTCGTCATTTCGTTCTGGTTTCCTTCACAGATCATCACTTTATGCGGCAAAGTGCTGGGTAGAACTTTAATGGAGAACTGTTTTAACTCCTTCAAAGTTTCGCTTACGGTGAGTTTTCGCCGATTACTGTCCACGACCACAAGGGATATTTTAACCTTGACAGTGCAAGGCGCTTTGCCAGGAGCAAGTTTCACCTTCATCGGGGAAAATCTGCCTTGTCCGTGCTCTATGTTGGCGAGATGCGGCCCGGTGATAAATGCCTCGCATTCGGCGTGAAGCTTCGTTCTTTTGTCGCTAACAGAACATGGTTGACTCCACTGGTCCAGGACCTGAATCACGAACTCAGGGAATTCTTCGTAGTTAGGAACTTCGGTTGTTTCGAACTGGGGAAGTTTTACAGTTTGTGGTTGACCTGACAGCGACAAAAAAAAAATTAGCACAACAGAGAAAATGCGATTTAACGTCCATGCAGGGCCTAGAATGTTATGAAAGAATCATTACTGCGACAGTTGCAGCTTCTTCACGTGAACTCACTTAAAATTTTCGCCATTCCGTTCTTCAGTCTGCCAGTAAACAATCAGAAATGGCAAAGCACACATCGAAATTACCGTAACATTTGATAAATGAACAAAAACTTAAACCAACTGGAGCGCAGGTTAAAGCGAACTTGCTCTGTACAGTTAATACCAAACAACAAACTATTCCCAGCGTTCTTAGTAAGTCAAAAGCCTTGACGTTCAAGCAACAAAACAACTGAAGTCAATCTCCTTATCTTATTTTCTCAGACACATCTCAGTTCATAATCCTCAAATTAAGAGCTTCAGAGCGCAGTAATCGCATCACCGGTAATCTTAAATCCCGACATTAAAGCATTTAAGGAGGAGGAACTCATTTATGTCTAGCATTTTGAAAAAGAATAGCATAGCTCTTCTATGGCAAAGATAATAGCGATAGTCTCAGCTACTTTATTAAAACTGACAAACAATAGCTATGTCTGAAAACGATCCCAGCTATTTTTACAAAGACAGAAATAAACCCTTCCGTTAGGGGGGGACTCCCATATAAAAGGGACAGGGGGTCCTCGTCATACCTTATAGGAGTTAAAAAAGCGGTTTTGGTAGCTCTCAGGGTGTACAACCCCTAAACGTCCACAGCGGGAGCTGATACCTCTAAGGGGCGGAAAAAATTTCAAGCCACGCCCACAAAACGGGATCTTAGTACCTCTTAGGAGTTCTTGTCAACATTTCCGACCAGCACCCCGGTCCCTTTCATATCGGATAAATTTCCCCACGGCCCCCCCCCCCCCCCCCCGGGATAAAACCTTCAAACAATTCCTACTTGCACCGTTCTTACCTGCTTTAATTTTCACCGGAAACGTCACGTAATTACTGTAATCAATTCCAGTGACGTCAACTCGGACCATCTGATCGCGCCCATACTGCACCTTGCCCGAGGCATTGGGAGTCAGAGTTATACCGCTGACCTCAACTACTCCGTCGCTGTTCGGCTTGTACTTGTCCTTAACGCCTTGCACGTCCAAGTTTGGGCATGTCACTGTCAACTTGACGAATTCCCCGGAACTGAACACTGTCGCCGGGTTGTTTTTGCTGTCTTGGAATAAGAGCTTAAACTTGAGGGCCGGTTCGCCCAGCCCAAGACGTGGAGTTTCTGTTCGTGAAGGCTCGGTAAGAGTGAAATGGGAAGCGATGTTGGCTAAGAAGAGAAAGACAAAACAAGATCAGATTGCTACATTACCTAGTATTTGTTTGGGAGGCGCGGTGGCCCCATGGTTAGTGCGCTCGCCTCAGGATCGAGCAGTCCAAGTTCGATCCCGCGCCAGGGACATTGTCTTGGGTTCCTGGGCAAGACACTTAACTGTCACAGTGCCTCTCTCCACCCAGGTGTATAAATGGGTACCTGCGAATTCAATGATGGGGGTAACCTTGCGATGGACTAGCATCCCATCCGGGGGGGGGGGGGAAATAGAAATACTCCTAGTCGCATCATGCCACAGAAACCGGAGATAAGCGCCGGCCTGCTGGGCCCCATGGCTCGTGACGTAGGCAGTATTTGTTTGACGTTTGGATGCTCGAGTTGTAAATAAGAAAATCAGCAAGCTAAGTCTTGACGGAGCCTAGTGCTTCAACAGGCTGGAGCATATCTCCGGTTTCCTTAGCATGAAGAGACTAGAGGTATTCCCTGGATGGAATGATTATCTACGACCATCGGAGGATAATATGCAGGTTTCTTCAACTGAATTACTTTCAGACTCTGAAGCCATTGACTAACCTTTGATGACAATGTCGAATTGTGTGAAAGCCATTTCCCTCTCTCCCAGCATCGCAATGTATTTGAGAACGTAAGTGCCCGCCACTGACAACCCGAAAGGCTTGAAGCCGAACTTCTCTCCGTCATGGGGTTGGTCATTCTGAATGGGCGCCATGTTTTCTGGTCCCTCTATCACTTGACGAACGGACAGTTTCCTGTTGTGCAAGGTCACTAGCTGTTTGGGCGGTCGCTCGCCGTTGAAGATTTTCACCCAGAAGCCGGTAAAATCCTTCTGTGTTTCACCTGCCGACCACTGCAACACTGTTTTGGACGTGATTTCATTGCTCATGTTGTCCTTGTACACTCTGACTGTCAACAAGATCAAAACCAGTTTGTAATTACATGTAGCAGCTATTTCTTTGGTAACGCAATTCGCAACGCTTCCTCAGAAGAAAGTGCGTCACGTTGCGTAACGCAATACTTCTCTCCACTTGAAAAGTGGTCAGGTACTGAGTGACACAATTTACAATTCGTAAAACGTAAATACCGTGAGAACATAAAACAGCATTTCCTGGAATTTATGGAAAAGAGGACAACCTCCCGAGGTATACCAAAATTGTCGGAACTTTCTTACCGGGAATCTCCGTTCCACTTAATTTTTCTCATGGCATTTTTGGTTGAATGGTTCGCTTTTCGGAAATTCAACAATTTACGGATTTTCTGGGAACTTTCCAGGAAATTTCCTTTCCATTTGAACCCGTTTTGAAATGTTCACAATTTTAGGTTGAATGGAGCGATTCAGCTTGAGATTTTGTCGATTATCTGTTGTATTTAACGATTAAATCAAAGTTTGTATCCCATTCAATTAGATATTCAAGATGTAAACTTGACAGGGGAGTGAAAGAAAGTAGAGATGTAGGGAGAGGGACTTGATTACTCAAGGACGATGGAGAGGGCTAGGAAGGAGGAGAGTCGGGGTGGGTGGGGGTGGGTGGGGGAATAATTCAAGGAAAGCGATTATTTCACATCATCCACAAATGGGGACGATTAATCGAGGATCGGCGATAACTCCAGGAAATTACCGTCTCTCTCGCTAGCGGAGAGACGACTCGCACGACACACAAATGTAAATTACCTGTTTTGGGAAGCATTTGTTTTTCCTGGCTGAATACCTTCTTCAGAGTGTTTTGATCAGGAATTTCTAATATTCTGGAGATAGGCCGTTCTTCTTTTTGAGACGGGTAAACCTACGAATAAAAAAATTGTTAAAATCAGTACGATCAGTGTGATCGAAATGGGTTTCGATCACAGAAGCGAGTAGTTTGCTGTAGAAACTATTTAACAAAACGCCTACTGTCTCGTCTTTACATACCTCTTCTGGTTGTCGCTGTACAACAACCTTGTCTACGTCATTTTTCTTGCTGACTTTTACAAAGTGCATGACTTTGCCATAGATGATGGGTTTGGTGTCCAGTTTAACAATATCACAAACTTTGTAGACTTGTACTCCTGAACTAGTTGTGACACGTAACACGCTGTGAAGCACATCACCTGACCTCGGCTGTTGAGAAGCTGGCAGTGGAGAGTCGAAGCTAACCTACGAAAGACGACAGAAAAATATTCTTTTAAGACTGCTTTATCAATCTTTCAATCTTAATTTTCGTTCTCCAATTTACATTTTTACAGTTACTAGTAGACGGGCCCGCGGATAGGCGGGCCAGTCTATCAAGAACTAAAAACAAACGTTTTATATCGACAGTCGAAAAGAAGCCCTGATCAGTCCGAGGAAAAAGTTTTCTTTTCACGTAAAAATAAAGCTCGGGACACACTAGTTCGGGGAGACTTGAAGCGGGGACAAGTGCCTTCGTGTGTACACATAGGACGCATGTTGCAGGGATAGTAAGCAAGCTGGTGCACACGAAGCGGATTGAGGCATTAAAATGGGTCCTAGCGGAGACAGTTTGCGAGAGCAGCGTACATGATGCCACATTGAAAACTGAGGTCAACTGGGCCTGTTTCATGGCGCACGAATACAAACTTGCTAAACTTCGTGTTGTGGGGACAAAAGTCTATCCCCCAACAGTACCTTTTCACAAAAACGGACATGTCACACAAGGAAAACTATGGCTGCATCATGTCCTTACGCTTCATGTCCCTTCAACATGTCCCCTAGTGTCCTAACACCAGCCGCGTTAATTGGCTTGCACGAGTTTTCCTGCGGTTTTTGCAGACTGCACATTTTACGTTGAATTGTGATAAGCTTAATTAATTATTGCAATCACTGGGATACTGTTCTGAATACAATAAACACTGTGTAAAAGAAGAAACATGCCAGCAGAATAAAGTCATGGCGCAACGCTTAAACATCGCTGCGTGCGTAGTTTGAGACCTACCTCTTTATCCAGCTCTCGATGGCATTTTTCCAGCCATGATCTGAATTCCTGGGGCAGTCTTCTTTCAGTTGACGCATCTTCCAGGGCACTGGATAAGTCCTTTCTCTCGTCCAGCAGGATCTTCAGTTTGTTGTTAGAGACAGGTGTATGTCTGTTAAAGAACAGAATTCCCTTGAGCCTGCGATAACAGCTGTCGGGCACTACATCTTTCTGCCTCTTTGATCGTTGAGCTGGAGAAGTGCAAAATTCCATCCTATGGAGACAATAGTGTTGTTATGTAGAGGAAACTACACGGCGACGCCAAAATATGAATTTCATTTTCGAGTGGTAAGCCAATATTTTACGAAGGAGCACAGGGACTATAACTGAGAAGAAAATGGAGAAACAAAATAATAAAAATCGATGCTAACTATTGGCCATCGCGGTTTGGATTTTCTTGGCTCTTGGTTTTTCTTGGAAGTCCGATGCAAAGAGTGGTCAGGTTGCTGTAAACAATCTTTTTTTTTTAAATAATTGAAAGAGTTCCCTATTTCAGATTTATCGGCATGCACGGCACGACATGAACGCCTTACTTGTGAACATAGGAGAGAGGAGCCAGTCTTCCTTGCCAGAAACACTCAAATATAGGCTCTTGTGCATCATCTTCAAGATCAGTTGACCGAGGAAGAGTCTCGTGTCCCGCCTCATGAGGAAAATACATCAATACCCCCTGAAAAATACACGGAAATACAGTCTCAAAGGAATTCCAAGTTTCGGTAAGATTTAAGCGAAATTTCAAATGAGTCAGTCCTAACCAAACTTGATGTGCCTCCCGTGACTGGTTTTAACAATTTTTTCAACACGTGGTCTACCCAAGCAATCACGGTACATGCTGTTGTCTCAACCAATCAGAAGCGAAGGCAATGCCTTGGCTTAAGCGAGTTTCCCGCGGTTACTGCGGGTTGCACGTTTTGGCTTCACATTTTCATTGGCCCATGGCAGTATTTACGCCTCTTCTGATTGGCCAGTTAATCCTTACGTTCTAAGTTTACAGCAGTCATCAAAAACATACCTGGACAGTTTGATGAGGGTCCAAACCAGGAACCTTCATTGTCAACGAAAACGGGAACCATTCCTTAGCTCTGGTCTGGTACAAACTTTCCAGATCATCATCGATTTCACGAAGATTAAAAAAATTCTTTTGGTTGGAATTTCTCCCATCGTCTATCACCAGCCTGATATCCACCTTCAGGAAAGAACTCATTCCTAACTCCATCTGAACACAAAGAAAGCACACAGATTAACTCAGTTACAGTGGAACCTCTCCACAACGGCCACCTCCGGGACAGAGGAAGGTGGCCGTTGTAGAGAGGTCGCCGTTAAGGGGGGGGGGGGGTAGGGGTGTAAAACCACACCTGTCCATTGTTTTTGTTTCTTTTGGGGGGCGGGGGGGCAAACTTTTTTTGTCAAAAAAACGTTTATTTATTTATGCAGACATAAATCAAAATGTATCAATAACACAGAAACTTAACAGAAACAGAGACCGACGAAGCGCGGTACGGATCGGGTTTGGTGACCTTTTTCCGTTATGGGGAGGTAGAGGTGCAATATGACACCTGGTTTTTTTTTTTTTTCGTGGGTGCAACATTTTGTTGCCAAAACTACTTATCTTGGCATATATAAATCAAAATGTATCAATAAAACTGAAACGGAGCCCAACGATGCGCAGTACAGATCACGTCTGGTGACCTGTACTTCATAACTGTGAAGATTTCTTTCACTAGGCTATTGATCATCAGGCCACAGTATACTTACAGGGATTCTGGAGTTACTCAAGGCGGGTAACTTCATGTTGCCTGTACGGCCACGCTCACCAAACAAGTAAAAGTGGTAGACATGGGCGAGGTTCCGGGCCAGACTGCTTCCACCATCCTCACGGATGGAATTGATGTGAATGTCACGTATGCCGGTGATAATAATCATGGTGAATTGTGAGAATGCCGCCTCCCTTTCAATCTGTGAACAAAAAAACATTTGTCTCATCGTTACATTTTATCATTTCTCTTTGTCTCCTCTGCCGCCATTGTTAATTTGTCTTCCAACACTTCTCCCTATTGGCTAAACCGCGCACAGGAAGGCGGATCGGGTTTACGCCAAAAAGCGTTGTTTGACTACCTAAGTAACAGCTACCAAATGACTAAACGTCTCGATGGCTTAGTATTATTTTAATAAGTCTCGTTTTCAATGTTATTTTTCTTGTTGTACATGTATAAGCCACCTGAAATCCTCAAGGACTTGTCCTGTGCTTGAATTTAAGGATTTTACCATTTCTACGAGATATGTTAGTTAGGACCCCACCCCTGCCATACATAAAAGTCTGTAATTCTCACAATATCTTTCAGACATCTCTCTTCTTCTCCTGGTTGCAATGTGGATGTGTCACTGGGATTTCTTATCCATCTGTAGTCCTCAAATACAGGCTTGCCTTCCTTTGCTCGTTCTTGAAGCTTTTCCTATCAGGACACGTAACAAGACATGAATAATGACATACTAGGTAATCAGAGCTTTCAGTAAGTTTGTGTTAAAGCAAGCATTGAAAAGGGAGTCTAAGGTGAAACCCTTGCCAGTTAGCTCCCTTCCTCCTACATCTCCCCTGCTTCTGAATGGAGATAAATTTCTTTCAGTAAGTCTGTAAGATGCAAACTCCAGGTTAAAAACTACTGACAACTTCTAGTTCAAAGTGTACAAAATAGGAATACCTCAACATAAAACTCTGTCCTATAAATGAGAGATCACTTTACCTTGGATATCGCAATTTCAGTCACATATGGGCATTCCTCCCTCTTGGTAATAACTTTAATACGGTCACCAAGGTAGAAGCCCTGGAACAGAAGCAATGGTCTGGGTCAATGTAAACAAAGTTGATTTCAAGGCAAGAAATACTGGGGTCTGACATGATTGTCAAACCAAGTATGAACAGTGTTGACTACATGTAGATGTAAGTGATGGAATGATGGATTCAGTCAAAAACTTATTTTGTGAGTTACCATCCACTGCAGGCTTCAAAATCCTGCCAAAGCAAATCATCAATAGCATTCTATTCCTTCACTTTACATTACACGTAATGTTTGATCAGCTGGCCATTAAGACGTCATTAAGGTACACTCTGTGCAGCAGATGGACTACCCTGGACATTCCAGGCAATCGATTGCCCAAGAGTCCTCTCCTATTTTTCCCACACAATTCTTTGAGCTGCTCCTCGACCAACCAAACACCTGGAATCGGAAATGGGTGGACAGCACCTTCTGCATCCTCAGTCAGATTGGCTTCACAACAATTTTTATCATCTACACACAGTTTCTCTTTATTAGGGACAGACCATTAAGTTTTTGAGAGGGAGGGGATTGGGCGATTTCAAAACAAGATTCCTGCACAGCAAAAATTGCTGAAAAAAATTGTGCAAGTGGAGCCATGGGGAAAACACTGAGCAAGTACTTTCTACTGGGCACCATTATTTTGATTTTTGATGTTAGGAAAAATTGTTGCACAAGCCACTGTCAACCAAAAAAAACATGCACAACCTACAGGTGGGAAAAAAAATTATGCTCCCAAAAAATTGCCCAGCCCCTGCCCCTCCCCACTCAAAAAAATAATGGTCCATCCCTTACATGGATTATATTGTCAAACACACACTGTCAGGTGACTGTGTCACAACACTTACTGCTTGTGTAGCTCCCACACCAAACTTGGATATAGCACCATCCAAATATGCAGGTATAAGATCTACCTCCTCTTTTTCCAGGCCACGATCAGCTTGTGATAAAAAGTAAGTGGCAAAGGCTTTTAGTCCCTCATACGTCATACCTTCTCCGTTGTCAAATATAGCCACTAATTTCTAGGAAAAAAGACAAAACAAAACATATGTTATAAACAGCAGGACTTGATTTACTTTAAATTGTTGTATCTCTCATCAACTCCACACACTGTGATTGGTCAATTTGGCTGGATGAGCTCTACTTATGACCCACTAAAATTTAAAGCTATTTTTGTAACTAAAATGTCTTGTAATTTAATGCCTTGAGTGTTCTTAACTTTCAAGGCAAATAAAAATTTAGAATTTTTGTTTTTTTAATGACTTTACAATTTTGAGTTGTTGTACATCCACAGAGTCATTTGAAGACATCCCACATGAATAGAAATTGTTTCCCAAACTCATCAGACACCAAGTAGAGATATCATAAATATCTTACTAACTTACTTACTCACTTACAGATCCTTGTTTTTCTTCCATTGATTTATGACCTGTATGCTTTGCGCTTCGGCTATAAATCAACTTAAGGGAAAAATGTGGTCCGTACATGTAACTTATAGTATGGACCACTCAGTCAGTAAGAGGTAATACACATACTGCTAGGATAATGTTCATGAAGGTGAATAAGAGAAAAAGTGGCCATGGTAAATTAACCTTCAGTTGGTAGATTAAAATCATATCTACCAAGAATTATTAATTTTAGACTATACAGCCATGCAATCAATTCCATTTTTAAATGTATCAAGATTAACATTCAATTACATGTATTCCTCCTTAAAATTGAGAAATGCTACATGTATGCCTTACATCTCTAAGGAAGATGTGTATGTCTATCGTTCTTTCCATGTCACGGCAGTTGTTTGTACTTGTGGCTTGTATGCTGTTGTCAATAAACTCACAAAATGCTTGATAACTGGCTGCAAACAGAAAAAAAGATAACACTCCATGGATGGGAATTATGTGTACATGTAAAAGTAAGAAAGGAAAAAATACTAGATAACCTCTGCATCAACAAGGACAATGTTGAAAAATACACAAATTTAACACAACAATCTCATGATGCCATTGTAAGAAAAATTAAGTCTGTGAAACTTGATAATTTCCCTAGGTGTTTGTTTTAGAGTGAAATTTCAGCTGGTGATTACAACCACTCCCATCAGCTGGTGAAATTAACCAGTAGCCAGATCTTGGCTACATCCCGGAAAGAAATTATTGTGTGCGACAGTCACCATTTCAACTTCTATGAACTACAATGAAAAGTTGTCTAGTGAGTTGGAAGGAAAGGAAAACTTGATGAGCAAGTACATAAAGATTCTGGTGTTTTAAGCCATTTATGTCCCTGGATTGTGCCCAGACTGTGCAAGACACCTTACTCTCACAGTGCACAATTCAATCCTGTTGTACCGGAAGGTATCAAAAAACTTACAAATTACATATGCTGTGAATGGGTGCAAAGAGTAACTTACAGTATCATGTTATAGGAACAGGAGTTACTTGGAGCTGGCCATCCTTATTAGCACTATCGCTTTATTAGCAACTAATTTCACTGGTAATTACACAAGGCTTGTAGAAATCTTGATTTCCAGCTTTCCCTTTGGACAAGTAGTTCTCAAATTTTGCTTGCCCTGGGCAAGCCTTAGTTTGCTCTTTATCGATTTAGTTGGCAGACGACTTGCCTGGGCCCTTGCCCATCAGTCAAGTGAGAATGAAAAGTTACTTGCCCACCGGGAAAATCTACCCGTCCCTGACGACTGGACAGCACTTTTTTCAAGCCCCGTGAGAGCAAACTATTCCTTACCACTAAAATGGTAGTTGCCACTTTGAGTGAGTGCATTTGGGTGCACATCATAGCGCATCAATTCAGAATGCGGCTTGTCCAGTTTGACGGCATCTTGCTTCGAGCCACGTACCTGAGAATGGATGGTACAATACAAATTTATAATTTACTTCAGCGTACAGCAAAAGCTAATTCTTGTAGTCACATCTGTGAGACTTTTACAAAGGGTAGAACTTGCTGTGGTTTTATTCCAAGCCCTGAATTCATGTGTTCAGCTCCAGTTGAAAACTGTGGTTTAAGGCAATTAATTTGAGACAAGATCTTCACTAAACTGGAGCTAATAGTAATAATAACCTTTATGGTGTTTATCACATAAAGGCTAGTGGGGCTGAGCAAACAAATGAAACAAATCATTCAAACTGAGGATAACATTGTTACAGTGTGAGAATCGCAACTGGCCAAAGGTGAACCAGTTGGCTATTTACAAGTGTGGCCAAGGATTTGAACTCAGGGCTGCTGCGAAACAAATACAAGTAGTGGTCAGAGTGGGACTCAAACCCTGGACTGGTGAATTGCGAGTCCAACACACTAACCATTTAGCCTTACCACCACCATACAGAACTAGGAACTAGGGCCCAACCTGTGCTGTAAACTCACACATTAAAGAAGTTAAACAAAAATGATGCGGAGCCTTTCACAAATAAAAATGTTACAGGCACCTTAATGTTAACTTAAACATACTTTCACCAGCTGTGAAGTCCAAAAAATTGTTCAGCTAGATAATTTTCTACATGATTGCAATAAATTAAAGGAAAATGTAATTATTTCTCACCAGACACCACGTTTCAAGTCTGCTGTTTTTAACTTGATGAAAATTTCCCGTGTCCAGTTCATTGAAATCTCCATCACTAATAGTAAAATGCTAAAAAAAGAAACAAAACAGGAAGATATCTAGAGTGTGAAAGGGCAGTTATATGCTTTGGGAACCTACATAAATTTATACACAATAATCACTCAATAGATGCATGTCCCAAAAAGTATACATGTCGAAGCACATGCATACATGTACACAAGAATTTGTATTACAGCCCTAATAATATGCACATGAAAAAATTACTCGATTCTGATTGGATGAGAGCAGTGCAGTTCAAGTGTAACATCAGTGCAAAAAGTGTAACACCAGTACAAATTACACATCGTAATCCTGGATTATGATTGGCTGAAAGACAATAGGAAATTTTCCAAGCTAATGATATCACGTAAAATGATGACGAAAATTTTGGGCAGAAACTTTGAAAGAAGTTTTCACGAATGAGAAAAAATGGCTTCAAAAAAGATCTTCCAGCACTTCCAACACGCAAATTTTTTCATGTTTATGTTATTAATAAGTAATCATACGGTTTCTCTAGTTCAACTTGGAATTGATCTGCACTTGTGAGTTTTTCAAAAAACTGAAATTGCACTCACCAAAGTAACAGGGCAAATTAATTTCAAACTGAACAAGAAAACCGTATGATTACCAATACTTATCCAGACTACATGATTGTATGATACTTAATAATAGATTTTGATATTGTATCCTCTAAATAAGTAATATCTCAAACACAAGAGACCATGCATGTTTTACCACATTTCCAAAAAACCTAAAAGAGAGTTGAAAATATGATGTACAGTAAAGTGCACATAATTTACATTTACATTAACAATTTTCATTTTGTCAACCGCTAATGCTCTGTACTGAATCTGCAAAAACATATGGCGCAATTGCATCAGCTGTTTTGATCAGGATATGTCATTTAGTAATGGTAACACTTCAGAAAAAAAGAAGCCAAACAAGAGAAGGAAGAGCAAGAGCATTCCTTTCAGCCTTCATGGCAGTCAAAGAAGCCTTGGTTTTCATTCGTACCAGGATTTTCTGTGTCCACCGACAGCCTCACTACGGACATGATATACTGGGAGACTGGTCACATGAAAATAATAAATAAATAACCTTTCCATTTACATGCTGTTCTGTTGCCATTCTTCCCTATTGAGCAGGCAAGTAAAAGTTTGCCAGGGCAAGTATGTCACCTGACATACATACCCAGCTGACGACTTGGAGAAAAAACCACTATGGATCCCTGCTGTTAGAATGTTTCAAACGAACTAACCTCTGGTAAATGAGGAAAGAGAGACTTCACTTGTGTCCTAAATTCATCAAAGGTACAGTCCCTTTGAATCTTCAGTGTCTTGTCGTCATTTCCACAAGAAAGCAAGACATTCACCTCCGCCATGGAAGCACAAGCCTGAGCCCGGCAAATATTCCACTTCCTGTATAAAACAAAAAAAGTCACAGGTAAATGTAACACGACATTGCATTTTTATATCCTTAACTTATTGCGTGCCATCCCATGACATTAAAATTTAACAAGGTCCGTTTAAGTACCCATACTTGATATTTTAGAGTGCAGTGGAACTCTGTTATACAATGGCCTGTTTAATACAAAAACCCACTTGCAAAGGGGTAGACCCTGGTTTTTTTCGGAGGGGTGGGGGCGGGCTAGTACCTTAGGGTTGCAGAATCAATGGGGCGTGCCCCAAAAATCAATGTTGTAAGTTGAGAATTGAAACCTATTTGACAACTGTTGCACTAAAAATACCTGGAATGTCACAAAATAGAAATTACAATGATGCACCTGTAAATTTAAGTGTTTTCATTTATGTTTGCCATAATATTCACAATCTTTTTATTTTTAGCTTCTCCAAAAGGAGAATAGCTAGTGACCCAGTCTTCCACCCAGTCTACCACCCACTCCGACCTTAAATTCACTCCTGCTTATTATAGACAATTCGTCTTGTCCCTGTCAAACACTCAATATATTCTCTCTTGTATTGGCCTGCTTATTACAGACACCAGTCAATAAGGACTATACTTTTTCTGTGATTCAAGGGACAATAAATAAATAAATAAATAAATAAATAAATAAATAAATAAGTATATTTAGAGAGGAAGCCACATCAAGCTACACCAACCTCGCTTTACAGACACTGATTAACTGCGCACTGTAGATTTTCAGTTTCACAAATATTATGTTCCATTATTAATAATTTAAAAAACTTTGTGTTAACAGTTATATAAAAATAGCTGCAGTTAACCACTCAAATTAAGGAGACTATAAAATAATAATACAACATTTAGATAGTACAAGGATAATTTTTTACAAACTTCAATAATTCCCTGCCCCCTCTTCTTAAGAATAAAATTCTAGCAACAAAAATTGATATTCACCTTACGTTAGAAAATGAAAGCTTTTTACTGGTTATTGCAATTTTATGAAGTTACATGCTATAAAATTATTACTCTGTTGACTTTAAACCTGGCAAGAAAGCTCCATTTAAGCGAGAGACATGTATTTGAATGAGCAAGCATAACGTCTCTTAGGGTTTGCCTCAAGTTACATACAGTTAATGCATTGAACATCATTCAGTTCTTTTGGATTTTTCAAAACTTTCTGATAAGGAGAGTCAGTTGCAAGCTCATCAGGGGCAAAGGAGCAAAAGTGGAGTTGCAGGAGACAAGTTGGCAAACGAATGAGCCGGCAAGGAGCCTGGCACAAAAATCAGAGCCTGCACAGACTCCACTGTTTTCCAAATACAGAGCGATCTCTGGCATCTCCCACGGATACAGCATTCTGATTGGTGGAAAACAACAGGTCCTATTATTATTATCACAAAACCAGCATTGGCGATAATCAAACACAAACATGGCATTCAAAATCCAAATTTGAGCTTCTTTTTCCCAAAGCTTTACAAAATCTTTGAGAAAACTGACCTTTTGGTCAACCCAAATAACCTAGTCGATCTAAAGCACGAACAGGGAAAAGCAATTGCTAGGTGAAGCCATGATGTGAAGGGAGCTGACAAGGGGCCTAGAAGCTCAAATCATTGGCTCTGGAATTCTGTGGTGAGAAACTTCTGAAAGACTTTCTTTCACATTTCGTTGGTTTATGACACTTGTTCCATTTCAAGGACTCCCTTTCAGTGTTGACATTATGGTTGGCACCTGACACATACTTTGAGTAAGAGAGCTGTTTTTAAAAACCTCTGTATTGCCTTTCACTGCACTTTGTTATCTTAAGTTGTTAAAAAGCCTGAATAAGTTCCTTATTTTTAGCACTCAATTATAAACTCTACTAGACACACCAGCTGATTTATGGTTTGTATTCCTATTCAGTTCTCACATTGCCACCAATAATTCTCCACTGGTTCTATCATGATTCGATACTTCAAGTAAGTTCTGTTGACCAGAACTTCCAGTCCCGTACCTCAATATTTGCAACTTTCCTCGGTGTTAACCCATGATCCATAGCAAAGATCCATAGATGTGATATGAACTAAACGCATCAACATGCAACTTACTGCTCTATTTGTTGATGTTTGGCTCATTTTCTATTGGCTGGTAAATTTGACACATTCAGGTAACCAGTTGTCAAAATCTTGACACCTTTGGAGAGGCTGCATTCTGAAAACAATAGCATCTAGGTAGGTTCTAATTCATGCTGGCTCCCCACCTCATCTCTAGCAGCTTCGCCTTTGAACAAGAGCCTGCTCACACACTACAGGGTGCTATACAGATCTGTCAAAGGGACCACAGCTCGTGATCTTGCACTTTTTCAACCCACATTGAAAATCGTGGCTGTTTGCTTCTACTTTTCATGTTTTCTGGTTGAAATCTACAGCTCTGATTGGCTCTCCTATTGTAAGCTGTTCTGCAATAGGACTCAGGCCCAGTAAATACGTCGCATTTCTGCCGTGTCGAATTCAATTCAATTAAGTGCAGCAGAAATGCGACTGTGGATTCATACGTCGCACTTGTGTCGCACTTAAGTCAGAATTTATACTGTCAGGTATGTCAGCCGGCGGAAAATGTTTTAAACATAGAGTATTCCGTATGGCGGACGAAAATACTGAGCGACGAAGGACTCAATACATAAACATAATGTATGCATTAGATTCAACATGGCAGAAATTTGACATTTCTGTTGGATAATGCGACAAGACCAGTCAAACCTGCAGCAGAAATGCAGCAGCTGATTCAGACGTCGAATTTCTGTCGCATTTAATTCGTTGAATTGAATTCGACCAGGTAGAAATGAACCGGGCCTCAGTCATGCTCGAAGGTGCAAAGAAAACAACGTTTCAGAACAGGATGTTCTCGAAAGGCTCAATTATTCTTGATCTTCAGTTAAAATACATAAAATTGTAGCTTTGGACAGCGATAATTTAGAATTTCTACTGAAACAATTAGACTACTGCCCTTGTTTTCGCAAACTTGGGTTTTTAGACTAATTGTCAATTAGTTAAGCTTAAAAACATACGAACCTTTTCAACTTAGTCAACCGTATCGTCTATTACTGTCTGCAGCTCAAAGGTACAGTAATCTAAACATTGCTCTTCTTACGTAACTCTCATGTGTAATTAATATCAGCACAAAATTCAACCAAGTCTCCTAAAAAGGCACACGCTGGTTCAAAGAAGAGTTTCCGCCTAGCAAATGAGTCTGTGAAAATGGCAGCAAGGCCAGTGACAAGTTCAGTTTGACAGATGCGCCGCGAGAGATCGATCGGAAATGAACATTTCCTGGAATTGAAGGAGTTTGCTACAACGATGTCCTAAACTAGAATTGCGAACCAACGTGGATGTGAAGAAAACGTCGACTACAACATATCTGCCTTAAGTCCGATGAAATAAAAGTTCGGACGCAGAACTGCGCACTTGAAAATGATGACAACACATCTGTGCATCTGGCGTCCGGGCGTGAAACTTGCGATCTGTCCGAGAAATTCTAAGAGTTTCTTTGACCCATTAATTTCATCAGAGAGCAAGAGTGCATTTTGTCAAGAACTTTAACAGAAGGTATCAAGGTTCTAGGAGAAATCATATGCACATTTGCATAACCTAAAAATCAGCTGTTTAAAATTTCTCTCCAGTGCGCTTTTATCCGCCGGTCGATCGACATTATGCACGCTGAAAAGATAAACAGCGTGCAAGTGAGCTTATGACTAGGCGCGAGCCATTGGCAACATAATGCAGCCCACAGCTACAGTAAAATAAAATACACTTACTTTGCTATAACGAGGGCTCCAATTCAACGACACGGCAAACAGAAACCGAAAGACTCAACTAGAAGTCAATCGTTAGCGTGTATACGTGTGATAGGCGAAACCAAGATCGTCCTGTCAAATCGCCTAGTAACCGCGCCAAATTGAAAGCTTTGTTGACAAGCAGCTGCTTGGAGGTTGTTAATTTTTGGTCTAACCAGACGACCTCTGTGGTCTAACCAAAAAATTAGTTTTGGCTCGGTTCAGCAATTAGAACTCCTGGAAATTTGTGAGTAATGTTAGTAGGTCTGACGTCTTCTGGCTGCGAGCGCAGAGAAGAAAAGATGTGCTCGCGAAACCCGGAAACATAGCCACGCCCCACGCCTAAAAGCTCGCTCCTAGTCGGGTTGTTGGAAACCCGATAAGCTCAAAGGCTAGGATAAGCGAGAAGTTGACTTGAGTTTTGTAACTTTGCGGTTAGGTTTTCTGTACGTATTTTTTGGCCTTCTGTTTTGAGTTTGAATAACCTCAAACTACACAAAACTTATGCAGTTAAAAGCATTCAATATTACAAGAAAAATTTATACTTCGGTTAACATTTTGGGATGCGTTAACCGGCTTCCGAACAATAAAACTAAACTTGAGCCCGCGATACGGTCACATGATACGGGTCAGCAGATACCTTGTTTTGACAGGTGTCAATTGACTATAACATGGATGTCCAATATCTAAAAAGTCAGGTATAAACCAAGGCTGCATGTCTCGGCAGCCTATTAGCTCGCAGGAGTATGACCGCCATGTTGCTCGACATCGTCGTGCGTGCGCGCCCACGACCAAAAGCGATAGCTATTGCAACCAGGAGAAAATCCACTCATGGGGTCATGCATGGGTTTCCTTTTTGTTTTCCTTTTCTTCGCTTCCGGCCTCCGGAGCTCGGCTATAGCAACATTTTAAAATCATTGAGCGATGATCGCGCCAATTTGCATTGCTCGAGGTAGCTTAGGTCGTGTTCTATTGGGACAAGATTGGGATCAACCGTTTCAACCGCCACCGGGTTGGGTTGATACGGTTGATGTTTCTCAACCGTTTTAGGTTGAAAAGCGTTAACTCCTGGGAACAGAATAGGGAGCGAACTCGATTGATCTCTCAAGAAAGCGTGATGCGAACCGGCCTTGGTATATATGTGAGAAACCTTTCACAGCCATTACCACGTGAGGCAAGACGTTTAGTCTATAATTTGCTCAAAAGGGATCGGAGGAAAGTAAAATTGTGGTAAGGTGTTGAATTATCAGTTTTACTGAAAGCTTGCAATGGAGGCTCATGCGGAGGAATAAAAAGAGGTAAATGTCATTTGCATTTGAAAAGACTCCCCGCACTAGCCTTTGTCGCAAGCTTGCCTTGTTCCTGTACGGCTTTCTCCCAGGCCTTCACGGTCAATTGATTTCGATGACGTAACCGAAAACGAACGGCCCGGACCACACGACCCGAAACGATTGGCCACGGCAAAATATTGAGGCCTATAGCTAGGGACTAGGAAAGTTGCAAGCTAGCTCTGGTCCAATAGCGAGAATACGAATCTGGTCTATTAGAGGCGAACAGTCAACACATTGGTAAACGGTCGTAGTTTCATTTCACCTGCCTGTTTTTACTGCATGCAGTGTGATTCGGAAAATCTTCGTGAGCAAGACGCAACGTGTACGTTCATTGCCAGTTGCGCATATAACACTACACTCACCCACTAAGTCAAAAAACTTCGGCGTCAGGCCAGTGGCCTATACATCTTGAGCTTATCCCAGTTACTGTAACATGAAGCGACCGGGAGTATTTCTACTCCCTCTTGTATGGGATGCTGGTCCATCACAGGGTTACCCCCAGCATTTGCCGGTACCCATTTATACCCCTGGGTGGACAAAGGTGCTGTAAAGGCTCAGAAACACAACGCAATGTCCCCGGCCCTGAGGGCTCGAACCCAGACCGCTCGATCTGGACTCCCGATCCCGCTTGCTAACTGATTAGGCTACCCCACTTAAGTCCAGACTAGAGGCATTGCTGATATCGAGAGAAACACTAAGAGAGATTTGTGGCGCGGGAAAGCCCTCCCCTATTATTCGGAACCTCCCGCTCAGCCATGGAACTAAATTCCCCCAAGGCCTCCGTTGCATAAGTTTGTTTTACTTTTGCAGAAGATTATGTTGAAGTTCTTGAAGCTCACTCAGTTCTGGAACGGTTCTCGGATTTTCGTACGTCCGAGATCCATGAACCAGAACCTTATCAGAATAGTCTTACCTAAGTTAGGAGACGATATTGGTTCAGGCCAGCGGCTGAGAGAACAATTCATAGTAAATGGTTTGAACCCAGGACTATCAGTAGTTCGCATAGTGTGATCGTCCGGGTGAGGGTAGTTCTGAAGTAGAACTGAAGTTTGATACGGGGAAGCCCCGTCCCGATGTCCAACCCATTACCCTTTTGTATACCATTTAGACAGAAAAGGTACCCCGTTCACATTTCTACTTACCAACACTGTATCCCTTTTCTAAACCCTTGGAATGAAATAATGAACAATTTTACGGGAGAACTTCAAACATTACCGGATACAGCCAAAAGGTGCGTCTGTTCGAGATAATTGAATTAAAGGCCTCTTTAAATACCTAAATGATAGATTTCCCTACCCTTTCAAATACCTCAACTTGTGAAATTCCTCCTCTTTTATATATCTGAAACCTGAAAAAAGCTACCCCTTTCAACTGAGCGGAGCCTCCCTGCTTTAGCCATTATTGAGAGTACCCCCGGCCGGTTCCCCACTTCACATTGAAGATGACTTCTGCTCAGGTTGTCGAAACGTCAGTCACCAACAACAGTTCTTTTCAGAACTACCCTCACCCGGACGATCACACAATACGAACTACAGAAAAATTCATGTTTAGTACAAATTTGATTTTCTTTTATGATCTGTTCAGGTTTGTTTCTTCCCAAAAAAAACAATGGCGTTTTCATTTTCCAAAACAATGAGACGAATGCAGAATCGATGATGTTAAACAGTAATTCCTTTGTTTATCGATCTGTTTACGTTGTTAAAAGTCATAAGTAGTTTCTTACATAGATAAATACAGTCCTCAGTTATTGATGGTTCTCTCTTACTCTTTCACAGGTAAGCTCTAACGGGGAGTTTACTTTGTTTCTAGTTTTCTTTTTATGAATGTTCCTAGACCTATTCCTAGTCATTTTTTTTTTTTTGCGTCAAAGAACATACAACAACAGCAACTAGCTTTATTTGCATCACCATGAATACATACAGTATTTATGGTCATCGATTATCTTGAACATATAATAAGGTTATGATATAGCAATCAAGTTACATTGGTTTGATTTGAAAGTAGAATACTGCGTAGATCAAAGCAAGATTATCACAAAACAAGGAAGGCATCAGATATTTGATTTTTGGTATCATTCCATTTTCCCTCGTATTTGAAAGTCATACTGTGCTTGCGCTATCACAGTTTTATCTCATGTTGCCACGGTTTTGCAGTTTCCGTCTATCAGAAGGGAATGGTAACAAAGGTCGGGCTAGCGGAAATAACGGCGTAAACAGCCACATTGAGAAAGTTTGTCGTGACAAAAGCGTATAGGAGTACGCAACAATAAATCTTCGCCTCTACAAGAATCATCAGCAATGAAGGAGGTGGGGCAACTTGGAGGAAGAAGAATGTCGAAAGGTAATATTACGGCTAATGGTGGTTTACTGTTGCTTAATTAAAATTCAAGGTGTTTCAACGTAATAAAAGAAAACAGCCCAAACACGTGTATTTATGCTTTCTCTATCCTTCTTACTGAAACACCTTGAACCTCAATAAAGCATTAAACTATTACTACCCATAATGCCAATCGGCATTGAAGCGTCGTTTTGTTCATACATACATACATACATACATGATTTATTTGATAAAGCAGGTTACAGATCAATTGGCAAGACGTTAAGTCCTGATGTGGACCTGCACTATCTAAGATAGTAAATTACAATAAGATCCTACATAATACATGATCCAAAATTTATTTACAATAGCTGAATAAATAATGATAGGTAAAATAGATGAATTAATAACAATGTACAGTAAAAATAAATTAATTAATTAATCAAAAATATTTGAAGTCCAGAGATTTGTTAGTAACGCAGCAGGACGCTTTAGTGAAACTGATAGAATTTAAGAGACTCTTATTTGCCTTAAGTTTTTTCTTGAAAGAATCAAGGTTAGAGCAAGACTTGATGTCATCGGGAAGGAAATTCCAAGATAATGCAGCACGATGTTTAAAAGAAGATCTTCCCACTTCTGTTCTTGGTCTATCCACCTCAAAATTTAAGGATTTTCTAAAGCTATAAGTAGACTCGGGTTTCACTAGTAAGTCCTCAAGTTCAAAAACGGCCTTGTCGAAACAGCTAAACTGCGCAGGTTTCGCACCCAATTGACTTCACACCGTCCGAGTTCGTACTCATTAACTTTTCGAGTTCACCATCAGCATCAGTTCACTCTCACATTTATGCTTTTGAGAACAAGAAATTGTCAGTGTAATGGTTTCACTCTCAAGAAAAGGTAGGCGAGTTACCCTATCTGCGTGCTAGGATTACCCTGGCAGGTGGGTTAACTTTTTCCCTGGTAAACACTCCAGCTAGGGTTCACCCGCCTACCTGGGTGAACTTTCTGATTGTTTCCAGATCAGACCCTTTGAGTGTAACCGCACGTTAAGTACAATGTCAAAACGTAGTACGGATAATGGTGGCAGTTCTGTTGCTTGATTGAAGCCAGAGCCGTAGCTAGTAACAGGAATGCCTCAGTCATTTTTTTTTGTTCTTGTTTTTTATATATAGTCATCACAAACACTCTAAATACCTTGGAAAAGAGAATTTAACCATGGGCATTACCTAAGTCATAATTTTTTTTTTTTTTTGAATTGCTAAAAGACCGTGAGCCTCGATCCATCAAACAACGCCAATGTCGCGTACACTTTTACGCTGTTTGCGTAATAACCATTGTCGAAACAGCATGTCATGACATGGAGTGTTACAGAGAGTAAAACTGACAATTCAACACCTTACAACGATTTCGTTTTCACTTTTCCACTAAAAGCCTGTTTACAAGGAGGGAGGGTGACCCTAGCAAGCGGGTTAACCCTAGCTGAAGGGCAAAAGATGGCCCGGGTTTACAAGTAAAATTTCACAGGTAGGATAACCCTACACAGTGACTCAAGGAAGTGAGTGCATCGAAGAAAGTGTACTAATAAACAGCTCTTTTGAGAAAGGTCAGTCCTACAAAAGCGCAATAGCGTGTGCGAGAAAAAAAAAATGGCACCGCACTTCCACGTGTAGTGTGCAATGTTTATTTTCATGAAGTACGTGACAGAATATTGTTTCCGAAAGTGAAAAAGTCACCTTGGGGCATGCAAATATATGCTAAATTCATGGCTAATGCAAATAGATCACGGCATTCAGTAAAATTCCCAAGAGCTGGAAAATAAGTACACCAACACAATAAACGAAAGAGCATAGCAATGAACAGGCGTTGCAGCGAATATCGATAAACAAAATTAAATATTGTGTACACTTCTAAGAACGAGGAAACCAATTTGTCAGGTATGATAGGGTAATTGTGGTTTACGCTCGATTGTTCACGTTTTTGCCGCGGTTTTTGATAGCTTTTTCGCGCCTAGTCTCGAATTTTCACAGTCGAGATTTGATGAAATATAAGTTGAGATTGTGTTGCATACTTTGACGTGTATCTGTTAAAAATTACATTTTAACGTAGGCTTAAATATTGACCAATAATTCCTGACAGCGGGCCAAGGGCTACAGCTTGGCGACCCTTGTCACATGCTTATATTTTACGACGGGAAGTCAGAAGTGTTTGACGCAGAGTTTTAGAGTTTCGTTACTGCAAGTGGTCGATCATTAAACATGTCGTCTTACTCAGACAGGGCTAGCAACCAAGTTAGACGTCACTGGCAAAGGGGAGAGGCGGAACAGATAGAAATAGAGGATTTTTCAGACTCGAGAGCATCGTCCACGGATTGCTCAAACATGAACGACTCCGGCGGAGACGGTAGCGAAAAGTACGAACTGGAAGAAGTGACTATACAACAGCCAAATGGGAAAAGTGATCCTCGAAGGAACAAACCACGGCAGGCAAGGAGTAAAAAGAATAGAACGAAGCGAGTCCTGTCGACGAAACACGGCAAGCAACGCCGTCTCGTCGGAAAGCAGGGAGGTTTGAAAGTAGTAGCATCACAAGTCCCACAAAAACACGGCATGTATATCTCTGATTTGTTTACAACAATGATTGACTCGAAATGGCGATGGATCACTTTGGTATACACTGCCATGTACTGTGGGAGCTGGGTGGGTTTTGGATTTTTGTGGTGGCTTATTACGTACTTTCGCGGAGGCAACGTTTGTGTCGATAATGTTGACTCCTTTACAAGTGCGTTCCTCTTCTCTCTTGAGACGCAAACAACTATTGGCTACGGTGGTCGACAAATCACCCCTAACTGCCCCGAAGCTGTTGTTTTACTCAATGTGCAATCGCTGATCGGGTTCATTATCGGTGCATTTATGTTGGGTTTGATTTTCGCCAAACTTTCTCGTCCACGTAACCGAGCGGAAACGATTCTGTTTTCTCGCAACGCTGTTGTGGCCGTGCGTGACGGCAAAATGTGCCTCATGTTTCGAGTGGGTGACGTTAGAAAGAGTCAGATTTTAGAAGCGGTCGTTCGAGTGTACCTCTTTCGTAAAAGAAAAACTCGGGAAGGAATTGAACTGCCGTTTTATCAACAGAAATTGCCCGTCGGAATAGACTGGACCTGTGACGAGAACTTGCTGGAAGACAGTACAATCTTTCTGATTCTTCCACTTACCATAGTTCACGTTATCGACGAAAATAGCCCCCTCTACGAAATGCGACCGAAAGACGTGCGTAATTGCGATTTCGAGATCGTCGTGGTTCTAGAAGGGACAGTAGAAGCAACAAGTATGCTAGTTCAAGCGAAAACATCCTATATCGCAGATGAAATCCTGTGGGGCCATGAGTTTGTGAGCACTACGGACGAGAGTAAGTGGAGGTCTGGCAGGTACAGGGTAGATTTTTCAGTTTTCGATGACACTCGCCCGGTTTCCACCCCCCGGGTTTCCGCTAAGGACTATTACGAAGGAAAATTGTTTAAAATGAATTCAGAAGCTTCTTTGCCGAGCCTTGGAATGCAAGAAGAGGTCGACGACGATTCAGACTCTGAAGAACAAAGACCTGCCGATACAGTATTAAATATTGGGTTTGAAACAAACGGAGGAGACACAATTGCGTATGTTTAACATAAGTTAGGTTGGTATTAGAAACAAGAAAGGTGTGTTGGAATGATAAGGTGTATATATAGCTTGACACGGCGAGCAAATTTTTTTCGCGACCTTGTAAAATGAGTGCTTGGAATATGAAGCACTATATATGGGTGAGCAGTTTGGTAATTTTGGTATTAACGAGAGCGCCATTTCATTTCAGTTTTTAAAAGCTAAATCACAAGCTAGCTGAAGTGATTTCATTTTCGAACTGATACGCACATGAACTAAATCACAAAGACTGCTAATCGAAATTTCATGGCGGTAAACCGATTGACCTTTTTGTGTTTGTTTTGCACAGCAATTAACAACTCAAACGGCTTATCAAGGTGCGAATATCTACATGGCAATCAAGATCAAAATACTTCTTGTGGTAAATTTGCGTTTCGATTCGAATTAGATAATCATTTTCGAATTTCGATTTTGCGCAATAAAAATTGGTAATCTTTTTGTATCACGATAATCCGCCATACCATCGTTAATTCTGTTTCATCAAATTTCAGATTAAGAATTGACCCTTTGTTTTTCTTGCACCAGCTTGATAAATTCATCGTTTAAATAGCTCTGATCATAGCACGAAGTCGTTTATGATAGTTTTTCATTGTATAAGCGTTAAAACAGGCAAAATTTTTACACATCATAAAACGATATGACACGGAAGTTCTCGCAAGTATGTTTTGTGTGGTGATCAGAAAAGTTGTTGATTATCAGCTGAAACGAAAAATAGTAGAATTTGGCAGATAATTTTATTTTAGCCGTAGTTGTATGCTGGGCAAACGAGTTAAAGTTAACAGCCTGCTCACGTTTTCTGGGAAGCGTCCCGCTGTCGTGGAAATTCACGCTAGCGAAAATTAAACTTGATTCTATCCACACGCGCGTATCCAAGCTTTGACGAGGTAAAAATAAATAACTGACATTATTGCTTTTTAGCTAGATACTGCTAGCTATCATTAATTAGTTTGAAGTCATTCGTAGTGACCTGTTTTAACTTTTGTAGCGATCTAAAACGTTTGCGCTCAATCTTAAACATGGCGACCTTTACAGAAGTTATCTTAGTCAGTAGAGGTTGCACAACGATGGAGAAACGTCTTCTTGGAAGGTGTGTTTAAATAGGCGTTAATTAAATGAAGCCATTGTAAGTGGCAAGTGAGAAAATGAAACTCGGTGGCTTTTTAGAAAATTTGTAGAATTTTTGCGTCATGCAATATTCTAGGCTCGATTTCCGCCGCTCTCTCGAGTTCGGCCCACTTTCCTCCCCGAGTAGAGACTGCGGGGAAGGAATGCAGGTTTCTTTCATTCCTAAACAGTGGCTGGTATAAATCAAGCCTAGCAATATTCCTATCTCGCATAGAAATAACGTAATGAGTGTAAATAATGATATTCAAACAGCAAACCATTTTTCATCGACAAGGTTCTCAGTGAACTTCTAATTTGAGTGATTTATTTTCTTACGTGCACAGAAATATAATTTTAAGATCAGGAATTTGACCTGAAATAAATAAGTTATTTTTGAAGAAGGTCGAGAAATACTTTTTTTTATTTGATTAGTTGTGAACTTTACTACTCTTATGTAGAAAAAAAGCGCTTTCTAGACAATAATGAGCTGTCTAGTCCCTCCTCTTTCGTTTTTCCAACTGACTTTCTACTTGGCTGGCTTGACGAGCTAAGACAATGTCTGCCTTCTGGGAGGCTCTCATTGTGCTCAGGGCAGTGAAGTAAACGGAAGGACAATTCTTTCCTTGTATATATCAAGGCTAGGTGGTAGGTGGGTTGTTCTACCAGGGCGCTAAGGCCTGGGAACACGAGCTAACACGGGAAGGACATTTGCACAAACATGGATTTCAGTTTCATCTGAGGTCATTCAGACCATGAGAATTAAGTAAACAATTAGCCTTTGTGCTGATTGCTCTATATTTTGCTGCTACTCCGTGCTGACGAAATCCAACCAGCTCGAAACAGCTGTCCACGGTTGCATCTTAGCTTTCAGTCCGGATTTAGGATCCCTGAAAATGTACTGAGTGACTGCGAAAAATTGTGCAGACAGACTATCAGTAATAAACAAAAATCCCTCACCACACAAAATGTTAGTCAAATTGACGATACGAGACAGCTACGAGACAACTGTACAGCATTTAGCCTTGATTTATCCGAAATGTTAACTTCAAGGCCTCTGCAATTTCGTCTGGCACCCAGGTTTAGCCACGCGACCAGTTCAATGTCTGAGATTGGGTACTAGTTCAGAGAGCGTGACTTCTTCTGTCACAGCCGTCACAGCTCACACAAACATCTCAGATAAATGGCATCTAACAACTGGAGTTTTGATCGCCATGCCGACACAAGTGATGCCAATGATGCAGAAGAATCGTTCGTTAGAATAGAACCATTCTCTTCTGATAATCTGGTAAGCATGCGATCATCGAAGCGTCAAGGAAATCGAGCACCAATTTCACTTCATCCGCCATGTTCTTCACCAACTTTCGATCAACACACTCGATTACCTTCTCGCAGTCGTTCCAGGAAGAAACGTTTGGTCGGTAAAAATGGATCTCTTAAAGTGTCAGCCAGGAATGTACCAAGGAAAACGAAGCTGTACTTCGCTGATATATTCACTACAATGATTGATCTTCACTGGCCATGGGTGATCTTGATATTTTGTGGTTCGTATGTGCTGTCCTGGATTCTGTTTGGTTTGATATGGTGGCTTCTTATTGCGGTGCGAGGACCGTCTGTTTGTGCTACGGAGGTAAATTAAAAGAAAAACTTACTTTCAATTCCTCTAATATGTGTGCTCATAATCTGAATGTAATACTTACATACTGGTACCTACATACATATATGATTTATTGAAGGTGGCTAACCACAGTGTAGGAGTCCAACTTCTTCCTTTTGAAAAATGTACCAAAATGTTTTTGCTTTCTTAAATTACTGTTTGCTAAGTCTTCCACCATTGTATGTGATACTTGAACAATTTAATTGTCAATGAATAGCCAAAATGAACGACTGGGAACTTGCAGGTTTAATGACGTTTTTCTCAAAATCTACCCGTCTGATTAAACATTTATGCAGAGTGAAAACAAAAAAAAAATCTGTAAATTAAACACATTTTTCATGAGCTAAGAAAATGTGAAATTTTGCCTATTTCAAAAATAGCTCAAAATCTGTTTTAAAGATTTTTTTTAAAATTTTGGCTCAAAACACGATTCTGCCCTGCAAATCAAATGTGAAAATTTCATCATGGGTGTTACAATAGGTTTTCGAGCAATCGTGGATCAAAGACTGGTTTTTACAACCTTGCGCAGGAATTGAACTGCACATGTCTTTTATCTAAGTGCATGCTTATGTGATGCCATCTATCGCACATGAGAAAGCAGGTTAGAGAAAATTAGAACTCTTGTACCGCATGTGTATCAACCTTTTTTGGCATATTTTTTTGGTCCTAGGCTTAGAGACTTGCTTCAAAGCAGTTTGAAATTATCCCTTTTTGTACCAAAGTGATTTAACGCAATTCAAGTGCTGAAGTTTTTTTTGTTTCTTCTTAAGGTTACTTCCGTTATTTTTGCATGCGCAACTAATACTGACATCTGGAAGGCAGTTGTAGCATGTGCTACAGAGTCTCTGAAAAACTGTAGTGAGCCACCTCAAAGCAGGTTACAAAGAATAGGCAAGTCAAAAGTCCTGATGGAAAGCTGCTCTAACTATACTTATGAATATGATTTACAATGAATGAACTAGGGATAAAAAATTTTAAAAATTAAAAGTATATGACTGTGATATATGACATGAGAAGGGAGCTTGGGGAAAAGGGCCACTGGAAGGACACTGATAAAAAGTGTCTGGAGAAATTGTTGGAAAGTTTCAGCCTCCTCCATAAGCTTTTCGCACGACAGTGATCCCTGCTGCGCTGTGTGTTTGGGTTGGATGAGAAAGGGAAAGTTAATTTATTCAAAAGTATCAAGTAGTATACTGTATCATATATTGGTTTTGTTGGCCCAATACTCTAAATGGTTCGGATGATGTGTACTAAGGGCATCTGCAGTCGAGTGTCAAGTGATACTCTTGATCGACCCTCAGTCGACCTCTCGACCGACAACTGATGGACATATTGATCGATACTCAGCTAACACTCAATCAACGTCTCGATCAACATGCGATTGACAGTTGGTTGATAGTCAAAAGAGTGTCAACCGACATTCATATGTATTGATCAACACTCAATGGCATGTCTACAAAAATAAGTTGATTCTCAACCTAGATGTCAATGAAGTGTCGATCAAGTGTCAACTGAGGTTTCGATGGAGTATCGATCGAGTGTTGATAGAGGGTATCGATCAAGGGTATTGATCCACTCACAACCACTGATGCCTTTAGTACACATAATCCAATGGTTTTAGGATAAGTTATTTCTAGCTAATGGTAGCAATGATAGATAAATTAAACTATGGGTAAGGTTCAACTACAGTCACACTAAACTAAACTGCAGCTTAATCTGCATGCATATGATAGGTGTAGTAATAATGATATTTATGATCTTTTTCTCTAGGTTTACGATTGGGTATCTGCTTTTCTTTTTTCAATCGAAACGGAGCAAACAATTGGCTATGGAAGCAGATCAATAACAAGCAAATGTCCTGAAGCTGCAATCGTATTGCAAGTGCAATCTCTAGTTGGATTAATTTTAGATGCATTCATGCTTGGTTTGACTTTTGCTAAGTTGTCTCAGCCTCGAGAACGCATGAAGACTGTGATGTTCTCAGATTATGCAGTCATAGCACCAAGAGATGGCAAAATGTGTCTGATGTTTAGAGTGGGAGATGTTCGGAAGAGTCAAATTGTCGATGCATCCATCAGGATGCAGCTTTTCAGGAAGTGGACGACCGCAGAAGGAAGGGAAGTCCCTTTCTATCAGGAAGATCTCAAAGTGTGCTACGATTGGCGGAACCCTGACAATGACTTCAGAAATCAGCTCTTTCTTTTGCTACCTATGGTGATAATCCATGTGATTGATGAAAATAGCCCATTCTATGGACTCACACCTGATGAATTAAAAAAATCAGACTATGAAGTTGTTGTAGTTTTGGATGGGATTGTTGAACACACAGGAATGAACACTCAGCCTAAGACATCCTATACTGCTGATGAGATCATATGGGGTTACGACTTTGTGGATGTGATTGACAGAAAGTTTCTTGAGAATGGCAAATATTTTGTGGATTTTTCAAAGTTCAATGAGATCTGTAACGTTGAGATGCCATTGTGCTCTCCAAAAGAATTTTATGAGACACAGCATTAAATAACTTATAATAAGATCAGAGTTACAAGGACATGTATTCCACAGCTGACAAGATTTACAGCTTATATATCAAAATTGAGAGTGGAGGCTTGATGAAATAAAGTTTAAAAAATAGTGCACATGTTTGTGTAGATTCAGTCATGAAACTAAAGTCAGGAGAAAAGTGTACCAGTATATTTGACAACTGGGAGCTGGTCACATTGAACAATTAGACTAAAAGCCTGAGTTTTGAGTTGCCTACCACTCATCAAAAGCAATTTGCAAAGTATTTACTAATTAAAAGAAGTTACATGTGTTTACATAAACAGTTTAAAACCTGATTTGAACAAGCAAGCTCAACATTCCAATACTAGTTAATCTTTCATTCTTTTAGCATCAGATGGCAGTGTAAAGTAAAGGTCAGGAGAAAATTGTATAAACTAAGGAAGCCATTTACATAAACAGTTTAAAACTTGATTTGAACAACTTAGCAAGCTCAACATTTTAATACCAGTTAATCTTTCATCCTTTTAGCATCAGACAGTGGTGTAAATTTACCACCAGAAATTTTATATAATAATATTGTCAATTTTTATAATATTTATTAAATCACATACTTTGCTTTGACAAAGAGGACAACTTGTTATCCTTAGCAATATTTAATGAACTTAATTTTTAAATTGTTTCAAGTTGAATTTTTTTATTATTATTTTATTTTTTCAATTTTTAAACAGTTTAAATATTTTAAAATAACTAACTACCTCATTGCGATATATTACAGTAACTGTAAAGATACTTTTATACACATATGATTTTAATTCTATAAATGCACAGTGAATTCCACTTAGATGAGGTAATATATTCTTTGTAAACAGAGGTGTAGTACATAATTTGCACAACTCTTAACTGTAATAAGATTGATTGCTTTTAGCAAATATGATTGATAAACAATAAACATCATATGACTCATCAACAATCATTTGACATTTAACAGATCGTTGCAAAACTTTTGCACCCGGAGTTCAACACAGTTGCAATGAATGATACCCATTTAGATCATGCTTATATAATTAACTGTGTACATGGTCTTTGATTGAAAATGGCTTTTCACTGGTTCAAAGAAAATTTAAAATAAATCAAATAATATAAAATAATAAAAGGAAATGTGACGGGTATCATAAGTTGAATCTCCTTGTGCCAAGGAAGAGAGAGGTGAAGGTCATGTTCTTGAGAAGGAGTAGGCCTTGGCTGTAGCTGAAACCAACTTGTGTAAAACACAAACAGTCAGCTGCTAGCTAGCTTCTGTAGGAAGTTGCTACATATAAGCAGTTTTGGGCTATCGTAACTCTGGTATCCCATTAAAAGTTGGCCCCACCTCCGTCCCATCTTAGAAGGCATTCTTGTCTCCAGTGCTACTCCTTTTAAAATGTTGACAAAAAACGGGGGCTCTGGGAACAAGAATGCTCAAAAGAACACTTAGTGTGCCATGGTGGAAAGCTACCCCTGTGCCATAGTGTCTCAATTTATTGGCATACTAAATATGATGAAGTTGATGACAAAGTCATTTTTTTCTGGAACATTACATTTGAAACCCCTGAACACTTGTTACAAACATTTTAAAACAATTTTTCCAAATTTGCCTCTAGATGGGTGTGAAATTCAAATAATGTACACAGTGGTAGTATTAACAGCCATGGCGCCTAATGATTGTTTACAGTCGGAAAATGATTGTGAATACAGATTTATCTTACTATGTATGAATGATACTTTGTAAAAGCTGTAAAGACACGTACAGATTATTGATAGTTAACTACTTGTGAGAAGCCCGGGGGGGGGGGGGGGGGAATTACTCCATTATTTGGGCTTAATATAGGTATTTGTGGCCCCAAAGGGTATGGTTTTTCAGCTGTTTTGGTCATAAATAGGGAATCGATTTTGGCCATTTTGGTTGTAAATAGGGTATGGTTTTTGGACTCTCATCTTAAATTGGGTATGTATTTTGGAAGAAGCTACATTTTCATCTTTATCAATAAGACCATCAACAAAAGTCCACCATAAACTATGTTAAGTGCAACCGTGGCAGCCGCAACGGTCATAAAGAGGGATTCCAATTTTTTGTCAGGTCAATTAATTAAGGTAGGGAAGCTTGCAGATTTTGGCCATAAGTACGGTAAGACTTTTAGGAAGCGGGCTGCACACCCCCACCCATTTTTTCTGGGAGTAAACCCCCCCGGAGGGTGAGAGGCCTCTCTTGAATCGTCATCGCAAGCCTGTACGAAGCTTTTGGACTCGCCTTACATGTAACATTTCTACTTAAAAGAAGGTGGCAAAGGGTTTTTGCGTGATGCGTGATCGCCCAAAATTAGCAGTGTGATGCATGATTGAGACCAAATTAGGACATCATAACGTGATTTGCTATTTTACAAGCACGTGATGCGTGATTTACCAATTAGATTTCCGTGATAAGTGAACGTTCTTTGAACTAGAAGGATAGCATTCATTCAAAGTAAATAGTAAATTGAGTCTTAAAAAAGATCATCAAATCGTGGCAGACGTGACACCATTTCCTGGTCTTTTTCCTTTTCTTGACCTCCGATGTCTTTGATCTTCATGGATGGATCTCATGGTACTATAGGCCCAAACAATTGTGATACAAATTATAGCAATAAGTCAATTGAAAATAGTTAAACTTTGCTCAAGGACTATGAGCTTCAGTGTTATTTTTGTCCATTTTGTCGACCGATCATTTTTGGCAGTGCATCAGACCAAGTTGAAGAAGAGTTGAAGAATACCACTTCACTATGATGTCACCCACCTTGAATGAAAACATTTTATGGGCTGAATTTTCTGAGATTTCGCCATCTTCCGTAAACTCGAGTAATGATAATGATAATAATAATAATAATAATAATTATTATTATTATTATTATTATTATTATTATTATTGATTTATAGTGCGCTTTTTAACATACCAGGTGATCAAAAGCGCATTACAACAATAAATGTCTTTGATCTTCATTACGTGAAGATCAGACAAATCAAATCTTTAAAATCCCCATATACCACTCGAATTAATCCTTCGTGTCTAAGTAGTTGAGTCGACTAGCCAAAGATGCAATTAATGATGAATTCTCGTTTGCAAAAGACATTTTTAACGAATTGAAAACATGATCGACTAAAGTGCAAAATAGCGGAGCGCGATAAGTAGACAAAGGAAAAGCACCTGATCTCCAAAGATTTCAGAAGAAATAAGTTATAACCGCCACTAGAGCACATCCTCCGATGTCCATTTTCTGTAATCTTAAGTGTTCTAAATCTAACGAACGTTGCATGTTACATGTAGCGACCGTCGCGGAAGTAGTATGTATCAGGAGAATAGCCCGCTTGGTTCCACATGAACTGATAACTGGAATTCTACTCCTAAATATTTATTTTGTTAACGGTGTTTATTTATGGTACATTTCTCCTTTGCGCGGGACCTCCTCCGTCTGATTATTGACTTCATTTGGAGCTTAGGAAGCTTAAGCCCGGCCGTCAACACTACACCGGAGCAATTTAAAAACGCAACAATCACCAGTCGTCTTATATTTTTCTTTGAGAAAATCTCGGCCAGGGAATCACGTGGTTCTCCTGATCCTATCGTGTTCGAAAAGGTCCGTTTTCAAATTAAATGTTTTCCATCCACACGAAAACTCAAAGCCGGCGTTTTCAAATTCCTCCGGTTTGAAGAGCGTTTTCGAAAAGCCTGGTTTTCAGTCGTGACGGATTACTCTGGACCGTAGGCCTAACCGTAGAAATAAAGCTGTATGCGTTTTTAAATTCCTCCGGCGTAGTGTGGACGGAGTCTAGAGCAAACCACGACGCCAATGAGCACCACCAAACAAAAGGTTTAATGAGCAAAACAAAAGCTGTACAAGTGTGTTCAGTAAACCTTTGTACATCTCATAGCCGTCAGTCCTCTGCAAAACAACAACGCAAAATGACCGCGAACGCGCACGATGAGTTGAACTGTTAATTTTTCGTTTTTCCATTTAGAATTGAACGCTGTCATTACATATTTAGACTGAGCGAGGTTTTAGAGCCATGGGCATCCTGGAAAATTCAATTTTGAGTACAAGGCGTTGTCCTCGGTGTCGCCGTCGTCATTGTTAAGATCCCTATATTTGCATCTCGGATGCTGGAAGATCGATACACTTGTTTAACGTGGGGTCTACCATCCTAAGTGGCTGCTTTGTGCTTTGCTCATGTTTTATCCCAAGACCAATCGAACGCAGATGAGAGTATCGAGTAAAACCGTAAAAAATCATATAAATTGCAGCTCTTTGCCAAGGTTCTTTTTAATTCAGCGATTTGTCGAGCGTTTCGGTAAAAAGTGTTTCCTTTCAACTGAAACATTCTCCTTTACGTTACTTCGCCGATGCAATACCTTTTCATCTCCCCCAAAAAACACGGCAATCGTTGCATCTTCTTCTTCAGTATAGCTTAAGGCTTTGAACACTTAAAGGCCATCGTCATCAATAGCGTCCTTGAACATGGCAAGTTGATACACGGGGCTTTCCCGCTCCAAACCAAGTAATTATAACAGTATTTCTCTTTCCATAGCTTCTAGTTCTCGGGGATCTCGCTACTTGATTGACCTTAAATCTAAATGTTGCGGAGACAATGATATCTGGTGGAAAAACATTGAAAATTGTGATGCTTTAGGCGGCGAGGAATCGAAAGTTGTTTTCGCTCGGAGGCATTCGTAGACGGCAGACGTTGCCAACGAATTTGAACTACCCTTTCGCTGCGACGTGTAGTATTTGATGGCAGAGAGAACGTTAAACGAACGTGATCAATCAAGGCTTAATCTGGCTAATGTAACTCAAAAT